>NC_045558.1:97467256-97767256 GCF_009769535.1 Thamnophis elegans | reverse complement strand
GTCCTTCGGGAGTGGGCGGCATACAAGACAAATAAATACAAATACAAATACAAATGCAATCAAATACTGAAATAAAGCAAAGGGGAAAGGTATATTCTTCTAAATCAGTGGGCCAGTCGACCACGGAAACAACTTTGGCCTGTGGCATCTTCACCTGAACTAGATGATGCAGCAGCTTGCTAACTAAACAAATTTTCAGTATAGCAGTGAAGTCCAGTATTTATTTAAGTATTTTCACAAAGCCGATTTTGTTCCACTACCACATGGATAAAGGAAAAATGATGGCACCTATTCAATGTGAAATGAACGATCAGCTTTTCAACACTAAACCTCTGATATAACTAAAGACATCTTAGATTTAAACTAGAAGAGGGAAAGGGAGGGAAGAATGATTTCCTTTCCTTTTTTCCCCCTTCCCATTCTGGGTTTTATTTCTTTAAATTTTTCATCTTAGTATGAGAAATGGGAGAGAAGTGACTGAAACCAGCTAAGGACTTCATGTTGGGGGGGGGGGGCATGGTTAAGTACACATAATCCTGGACTTATGACCACAGTTGAAGGCAGAACCTCCACTGATAAAGAAGGCAGTTGTTAAGTAAGTCACCTTTGATTTTATGACTTTTTTTGCCATGATGGTTGTTAAGCAAATTACTGCCATTGTTAAGTGAATCATGTGCTCTTTAAGTGAATCTTGCTTATCCTGTGGAGTTTGCTTATTGGAAGCTGGCTGGAAAGGTTGCAAAATGCTCAACTATCATAAATATGCTAGTTGCCAAGGGGTTGAATTTTGATCACGTGACCATGGGGATGCTTTGAGGGTCATAAATGTGAGGACTGGTCACAAGTATTTTTTTCAATACCATTGTGACTTCAAATGGTCATAAACCAAGGGATGTAAGTTGAAGGCTAGCTCTGTTGGGAAAGTTTTAAACCTAGTGGACCTAAAACCAGCACAAGAAACTTTCGTTCTGTCCTCTCTAAATTTCTCCCATCCTGGGTGCTTTTGAGAGGCTGACACTGGATCTTTCCACCCAGAGCAAAAAACTAGTGGTTGGATATATTTTGAAAATAAATCTCTTGGTTCATGGTAAAAGTCCAGATTCCTCTATCTGGGGGAGAGGATAAGAACCTTAATTGTCTCCTCATTGCAACATTCTTTTTACTGCCAACAGACTTAATTTTCAATGAGGTGGTAAATCTAAATTTGCAGTTACTATCAATTTGCTTGTAAGTACATCTAAATTGTTAATCACTGCAGCTATCAAGTGTAAAACTTGCAAAAGGTAATCCCATGACTCTGGGACACTGCAGCTGTCATAATACCTGCAAGTTGCTAAGCTTCTGAATTTTAATCACATGACTATGGGAATGCTGCTGCAACAGTTGTTAAGTGTGAAAAATGATTGTGTTAATTTTTTTTCAGGGCTGTTATAACCTTAAACAGTCACTAAACAAATGCTGGTAATCAAGGACTACTTGTATAAAACATAGGATAGCAGGAAAGCTCATTTCCCCTGAAATATATATATTCTGTAGCAAGAGTGTACATTTTCAATTGTTCCAAGGGTCATACTAGATTCTGTGAGCCACGTTAAAGTCTGCAGTTCAAAAAAAAGAGGGCATGGGGGAGGATGATGGAGTGCTTTAATCACCTTCTAATTCTTAAGCCTAGACTTTATGGGAAGAAGCACTACTCCAATTTTCTCTTTAATACAACCGTGCCCTAAGTTAAGTCAATATATATATATATGTCTCATCTATTGTGGGTGTGAGAGCACAGTGGCATTTCATTTTGCAATTAAGCTTATCTTCCTAATGTTAATAACATACACCTCTATCTGCAAAATCTTTCCATTACACCTCCCTAATTGACTCCTCCTTTATCTTCATAATCACAATTGCTGGCTCAAGTACCAGTACATTATTTTTTTTCTTTCTCACTATTGCACTTTTGCAAAAGAAACCACAGAATCCTAATGTAAACAGAAAGGGACCTTTTATTGGGGAGGAATTTTTCAAGTTAAAGTCTATTTTTTCCCCTCAGTCCTACTTTCCCCTTCTCAGTTCAGGGCTGATGATGGGGAAAGGAAAAGCCATTTCAGACACTAATAAGCAAATAAGGCTTATGAGAGACAATAGGCCACTCATATTTAATCTACAGCATCAGTTCTTCCCTCATTACCTAACTATTCTGAAGCAACTTGATGAACATCATTGCTAGACTTCAGCTTCTATACAACTTGTAGAAGATACTGCCCTGGAAAAAGCCTGATGTTTTAACAATCCTGTAGCGTCCCTCTGTTATGATTTTAAGAACTCATCTTAGAGTGAAGCAATTAATGTCTCATTCATGTTTTATCATCCATTAAGTAGTTTATAAATATAATATTAAATGGAAAAACAATCTGCTTATATGTGTTCAATATTACATTAGGATGTAGAATTATACAACACACAAATACATTGCAGAACAATGAATAATCAGTTGAATATTTTTTCAGTTGTGGACAATCAGCAGAAAAAAGATACTTGTTGAGATTGTATATAGCATTTTTAATACAAGGATAAGTATATATGTTGAAAGCTATTTTGGATTATTCTGAAAATGGAAATAAATTTCTGCATTGATTATGATAGACAGTCCAGGAAGAGATCTGTGTTTCACAATGAAACAACAATATATCTAACTATATATTATAGACTAACAAATTTATTATAATATAAATTTTGTGGTTTCTAAATCTAATGCATTGAAGCTTCTCTTATAATGGCATTAAGAATGGGTTTTTTTTTGAGTCATAATAGGTGAGGATATCTACCCCTCTGTGTCCTCTTTGTTCAACTTCCTCTCAAATCAGAAATTTTGATATACTGCTCATTCAGGACTATTAAATTATTAAAATTAATATTAAAATAAGGCCGAATTATTCCCCCCCTCTTTTTAAGTTAAGATCCACTCCAGGGGTGTGTTCCTGCCAGTTCTAACCTCTTCTATAGAAGAGGTTTCACAAATCTACAGTGCCGTTTAGAACTGGTTCCAGCTCCCTCCTCCCGCCTGTCCACAGATCATCAAGATGAAGAGCGAGAGGAGGAATTCTGAAAGTTTAAGTCCACAAGTCTTAAAGCTGTCAAGTTTGAACACCCCTGGGGGTTTTTTCTAGAGGGTTAGGGGTGCAAGGGTTTTGTAACTTGACAGTTTTAAGACTTGTGTGCTTCAAATACCAGAGTTCCTGAGCCAACATGACTGGAAGAGGAATTCTGGGAGTTGAAGTCCACAAGACTTAAAGCTGTCAAGTTTGAACACCCCTGGGTTTTTTTTTTTTCTAAAGAGTTAGGGATGCAAGGGTCTTGTAACTTGACAGCTTTAAGACTTGTGTGCTTCAAATGCCAGTTTCTGAGCCAACATTTTGGTTGCTAAGCAAGAGTGTTGTTAAGTGAGTTTCACCACATTTTGCAAGTTGGCCACATCCACCCATTCATATGGCCAGCAAGCCATGCCCACCCAGTCACATGGCTGGCAAGCCACTCCTACAAAGCAGGCCACACCTACAGAAGAGGTTCTAAAAATGTTTGAAACCCATCACTGATCCACTCCCACTCTTTCTGTATGAAGGGTAGGGTTTCCATCTTCATTAGAACAAAAAGCTATTAGGTCAGTCTGCTAGAATAGCAAATTTTGTATTTTTCCAAGCTTCAGCTTTAATTCAACAGATTCTGCCTTCCTATGGAAATCGGCAGTGATATTCCATCTTGATTTCATCCTGATTTTATAGACTTCATCCCAATTCCTTGAATGTTTGTATTCAAGAAGCTGATACTTATTTAAATAGAACTTGGTAATTTCATCAGCCTCCCTGACTGGTTCTCCAGTGTGTGCAGAAATGAAAGGAAGCCAAAATGCCAACACTTTGCATAAAGTTATCAGTATGGATCACAACAGCTTGCAAAAGAGTCTCTTGGCAGGACCATCAATGGAATCCTGAAGGAGGCAGAGAAAATGAAAACAAACATTGCGTCTCTCCCTGTATGTTGTTGCATTTGGAGTGGGAACTGATTCTTCCATATCTTCTCTTAAAATTTGGATTAATTTCTGGGATGCATCCAGTATTGCATAGATTTCTCATGCCTATCATGAAGTTGTGTAATGGCATAAACATGTCAGCTTCTTCTGACAGGCACTTTGCAAAATAGCTTACCCATACTAATAAACGTTGCGCCATTCATTTCTTCTCAAAACTATTACCATGTGCCATAGCGAATAAGCTGTTATAAAGCAATCTATTAATAAAAATGTGTTAATCTGTTTCATAAGTAAATATAATTGATGTTAGAAAGACAGTTCTGTCAACAGAATTAAGTTAATCCCTACATCAGGGAGGGGAAGCCACTGCGTTTGGCTTACTTTTGAAAGGCTTTTCACTAATTGGTTCAAACCCTTAACAGACTGGTTGGGAAGAATCAGGAGAGGAGGGGAAGATAGGGGAAGGAAGGAAGGAAGGAAGGAAGGAAGGAAGGAAGGAAGGAAGGAAGGAAGGAAGGAAGGAAGAAAAGTTCCCTGTGTCTCTCTCTATAACTATGTACAGTAGTTGTTCTTTCACATCTGATGAATAACATCCACATCCATCCTTAACCAGATTTATAGTATTCCATAGCAGCCTAACCCTTGTAATTGAATCACTGTTTTAATAATTTAGTTAATCTGTGTGATAAATCAAGGGGTGCTTTTTATGTGAATAGGGCAGAAGTAAAACCAAGTAAAACTCCATCGATGTAAATGCTAGTTATTTATCGCACTCATCAGCCTATTTTGAAATCCAATTGTTACAAAAATATTTTGATTTTTTTTTTCCTGGGCATATTTGTAGCGTGAAGAAATGGCTCGAAAATCTATATGGCTTATCATGTTTCTGTCCTTCTAAATTTCCTCTTTTGTGGTAATAAAAAATCTCCTCCCCTGCCACATTTGGGAATCCAAATTTGCCAGGATCAGTTATAGTGTAATACCAATGGCTGCCTGATTTTATCTACTCTTGGATACCATGAAAAACTACATGCTGTTTTCGAGGAAAGGCAAAATGTAACCTATCTTAAATGAGCATCCAATTTGAAAGCATAGAGCAGGGTCATCTACAGGAGTAAAAAATAATCAAGTTAGTACTTATGACCCTATGAGCAAAGTCTTCCCCTGCATAACACAACACACTTTCAAAAGATTTTTGGTTTTGATCACATGGCTATAACTCCCCTCTTGCCTGAAAATTCCAGCATCTACTGACCATGACAGGTCTAATAGTAGGTCTTTTTTGTTTGATAAATATCAAATATTCAAAACAACAACAACCAACCAACCAACCAACCAATATTCAAATATGTTGAGCAAAGATGCATATTTTTTTCTGTCTGAGAGATGCATTGGATATTTGATTAGTGAGCTGGAAACCAAAACTAAGTTTTACTTGATTTCATTGAGATTTAACTTTAATATAAATTCATTTCTCATGATTATTTCTATGTATTGAATAACTGCTCTGTTTCATCCCATTAAGTTATAAATCAGTAGTATCTTTTAAGCAATGCTGTGAATTATGCACAAGCTTTCGGTAGTGCAATCCATAGCATAAGCATCCATGGTGCACAGAATATTTTGGCATTAACAGTCAAAGGGAGGGATTTTTGTTTAATCTGTCTAGTTAATTAAGCCAAAGCTTTCTTTTCAGTTTTGGTTGAATGGTTGCAGAAGTTGAGGGAGCTGGCTGAAATGGCAAAACTGACCACTTTGATTAAAGAAAAGAACATATGTGGAAACATATTGGTTTCCACATGGAGACCACGTCTGAACTTCATGCTTGATGTGGAAAAGAATGAAACTCTGACTTTGGTTTTATAAAGACTACTAATTGATCTTTATAGAAATGGCTTGCTTATATTATTATGAAAAATCAAAAACCTGTGATTTGATGTTAATGCCTTATTTATGTAACAGAGAGTGTCAGAACACTTTTTTCTCCCCCTATCTTTCCTCACTTCTCTTCCCCCTTTCTCCTCCCCCCCTGCTCTTTTACATTTGTATTTTGCATTTTATAATACTTTATAACTCAGTAAAAATGCTTGAAAAAATATCTAGAAAAACACATTAAAATTTAGGGAGGTAACTCCTCCCCCTAGCGCAGGTCTGTCCTAGGAACCCACTACCATTACTCATCCTTTTCAGTCAGCTTAATAACTTCAGGCACAGTCTCTTCTTTGAGCATCATGATAACCCCACCTGGGTGGAGATTTGCCAAGCCTTCACCAGTCATAGTTTTGTGTAGGCATCCTCTTAGGCAAGAATGCCTTCCAACTGAGATTCAGAACTCTGTTCCTGCTACCCCCATAGTCACCTATATCATCATCATCAGAAACAAATCAAGATAGCAAGTGAAGCATTGTTTTTCCATACAGTTTGAAAAAATTATTTGTGATTATAAAAATTACCCCGGATAAACAACTATGACCTGACAATACAAAAGCACAAAAACCGACAGTAATCAATTGGAAGTTAAAAAAAAAAACAAAGCAGAGCAACAACCAGCATACATAAATGACAACATCTGTTAACCCCAATTGCTTCTGGAAGACAATGTGACTTTGAAAGGTTAGAAAATGGGGTCAAAGAAGTCATCTGTGTTAAAACTGAACAGCCTTCCCTCAACAGAGAGGGAGGGATAAGACACCACATATCTTCTGTCTACAACACAGTCCTTTCAGCAGTTCCAAGAAGCTTCCACACTCACTTGCACCCTGATTCAGGTGACTGTAGGGGCACAGATAAAGTGGTCTCAATGGCTATCATAAAGAGTGCTAACAACCAGATGACTGTAAAGAGATAAGATCCTTCCATTCCCCCCATCCTGTCAGAACTACACCTTCTACCCCAGACCCCACTATCCAATCAAAACTGAGGAAGTTTCTTGGGTGAGAAGTGAAAAGTCTTCTTCAAGAAAAAAAACATAGAGAAGCTGCTTTTGGGGGGGGGGGAGAAAACATTTGACAACCATGACTTGGATGACTGAGAATCTTCATAGACATTTAACTTTTGGAAGGCTATTCCAGCAAAGATTGATCGTTTGTCAAATCCCTCTAGCTTTACACAGGAGTCAGGAGGGTCATGGATGAAGACCAATGATGGAAGGATACCTACAACATTGTTCTAAATTGTGCTTAAACTTCTTCTGGATAAATGATTTTTTTGGTTATACTATACTTCCATGTCAGAAGGTTCAAAGTACTTCCATGGTGAAAGGATCAGCCAGTGACATCACTGTTGTCTGGGGAATGCTCAGTTGGGGCTCCTTTCATATGCCTGTTAATGAGCCCATTAAAGTGGAACCTATTTATCTGCTTGCATTTTAACGTGTCCTCAGCCTGTTAGGTGGGCAGGAGCTGGGATGAATGATGGCAGCTCATTCCGACACACAGCAGCACTTGGGCTTCAAACACAGACTTGCAAATTGTCAACCTGGTATCTTAACAAAGTGAGGAACGCATTCCAGCTTTTTGGTTGAAAAGCACCTTTGAGATACCGAATGCCCTGGACCTATGAAACAAATGGCCACCATGGGACAAAGTTCACTGCCCTTAAAATGAGTGTAGGGTAGGATATAAAGGATTCATTTATCAAGTGTCTTATGAAATTGATCATCATCGTCCCTTCCATCATCAAGGCCGTTTCTTATTTTAGCCTCCCTCCACCCTGGGGCAGGTTGAAATATTACAAATAAAATACTGGGCTAGCTACCATTTTTAAATGTTCTAACAACAAGGCCAAATTTTGGCTAGAGATGCAACATATTAATTTCCTTAAAAAAAGTAAAATAATAAAATCAGGTGGAGATGGAAGTGAAGAAGATACCTAGTTGCAAATTTCCAATCTCCTTTCCATATAGCAAGTTCTTGCTTATATACCAGTTATACAGAATCACTGAATACAGATGAATTATAAAGGTTCTGTTGTGAGTTCTGAATGAACAAATGAAGGTAGGGACAAATGAAAGTAGGGATAAGTAATTCAACAATGCCACCCCCTTTTCCATAAATCTTTCACGCATACATGAGAACAAATCTGCTTTGAACTTGGCATCTTTTCCATTAAGATTATCCTTTCATCCCTGATAATGTAAGTTATCTTTCCTTTGCCTATTATCTTTCCTTTGCCTATTGTGGATCCAGTTCCCAAAGCCTCATTTCCTAATACCTACATTGAGACATTCATAGAAATCATGCTTATAAGTGGAGCAATAAATGGGTGGATGAGTTATGCATATGGAGGGGGGGAGAGAAAATAAATGTTATTGTTAGAAGGAAATGACTCTTGTTTTCTTTTCATGCTCTATTAACTTAATGCACTTGAAATAAAATAGCTCTAAAGAGATTTACACTTCTAATCTGAGCTTTTGTAGTACTGGATAAATACTTTAACTACATATTTTCCATATCTGAATTTATTAAATTTCAAATTCTACAATTCACCCCCCCCCTAAAAAAATGTGGGCTTCAAAATTTTTAGCAAGGGGTTCTCTGCCCAGTTGCTGGATGGGCGTGGCCAAGGTGAGGGTGGTCTAGTTGGCCTCCTGCACCACTGTGGGGGGGGGGCATCATTTTTGCCCTCTCGGGGTTCCGGAGGCTTTCCTCGAACCTCTGGGAGGGTGAAAATGGCCTACCCAGGCTCTGGAGTCCTTCTTCCCAACCTTCAGGTAGTCCCTTTTTTCACCCTCCCTGAGCCTCTGTGTGCACCCTGCACTGGTGACTCTGGGGCAGGATGGCCATGGCCAACCAGGAATGGGATTTGGGAGTTTTCCAAACTGCATAGAATCTTAGCTAGAGATTCTCCTGAATCTCTGCGAACCCCCAGCAGCCCACCCCTGGATGTTTGTCTGTGGAAGTTACCGAGGTACAATTTGACTGTTCTAAGGTATTTCCCAGACCAAGTTTTAATTTCTCAGCAAACAGGCAGGAGATCAGATTCAGCTGCCTATTATGGAAATTCCAACATCCATTATGATCTGAGATTACTATTCCCATGTTTGCATTGTTTAAAATGAGCATCAAATGTTATAATTCCTCAAATTTTGTCAGATACTTCCATTTCTTTTCTGGAGAGCTCACTAATGCACAAGCTGGAACAATATTTCTAGAGTGCCCTCTGGGAAACAAAAAGCTTACTAGGTTAGGAGATACCACAATTCATAAGAATTATGTAGTACTCCTTATTCATAGTACAAGTACCAGGCATGAAAATAATCCAGATTTTATTATCTAAATCCAAAGTGATTAGGAATGATTTAAGTATTTTTAATATTGTTTCAGGGTAGTACTTACTCAGAAAGTACAGAACAGTAAGTCCATTATTACCAAAACATAATTATAAAAGACAGACTAGAAATAAAAATTAAAATAAGAAAATGGTAGGAGAACATCTGTCTGACCTTGATGAATATAAATCACTGGGACCTGATGGATTACAACCCAGACTTCTGAAGGAGCTGGCAGATGTTACCTCACAACCATTGTATCACATCTTTAAAAAAATCCTGATTGCCCCTAGCTGATAATACATACTCAATTCTTAATGGTACTGTGTTTACATGGAGGGAACTAAGCAGTGGGGTACTACAAGGGTCTGTCTTAGGGCCGGTACTCTTCAATATCTTCATAAATGACTTAGATGAGGGAACAGAAGGGGAGCTCATCAAATTTTCAAATGACACTAAGCTGGCAGGAATAGCCAACACCCCAGAAGACAAGCTCAGGATCCAGAAAGATCTTGACAGACTTGAACAATGGGTCCTATCTAGCAACATGAAATTTAATGTGGAGAAAAGCAAGGTTATATACCTGGGCAGGAAAAACCAGAGTAGGCAAATACAGAGTAGGCAAAAAAAGTAACTGTGAGAGGTGTATTGGAGTGCTAGTGGATGATCGTTTAAACATAAACCAGGAGTGTGCAGCTGCATCCCAAAAAGCTAATACAATCCTTGATTGTATAAATAGAGGCATAGAATCAAGGATTAGTATCGCTCTATAAACTCTTAGTCAGGCCACATCTAGAAGACTCCAGTTTTGTCACCACATTACAAAAAAGTTGTTGAGACTTTGGAAAAAGTGCAAAGAAGAGCAACTAAGACAATTAAAGACCTACAGATAAAAACATATGAAGAACGGTTGCAGAAATTGGATATGGACAGTCCAGAGGTAAGAACAAGTAGGGATGACACAATAGTAGTATTCTGGTATTTGAGACTGTATCATAAAGAAGAGGGGGTCAACTTATTTTCCAAAGCACCAGAAGGCAAGACAAAAAAAACAATGGATGGAAACTAATCAAGGAGAGAAGAAACCAGGAATTAAGGAGAAACTTCCTGACAGTGAAGATAATTAACCAGTGCAACAGTTTGCCTTCAGATGTTGTAGGGGCTTCATAGCTGGAGGTTTATGAAAGGACTGGACAACCACCATTCTGAAATCGTATAGGGTCTCATGTTTGAGCAGGGGGTGTTGGACTAGAAGACCTCCAAGGTCCCTTCCAGCTCTTTTCAGATTGATATAGTTTCCTAGAAATATCTGAAATCACAACTGTTTTGGATTTAGAAAATAAGAAAAAAAAATAACAAGAAGCATTGTGCTGATATTAATTTCTCAGGTCTCTTTGACATGTATTTCAGCATGTATTACAAGTTCTACAGTCTTACAAGAAAGATACCGTAAGGGAAATTCAGAGTATTTGATTGTGATGAATTATCTTACATGGACTAACTTGATTTCATATTTTGCACTGATATGTAAATGTATAAATATAAACATGTAAATGAGTTTTTGCATATTCCAATGCAATCCATATTAAAAAAAAACAACTCACAGGAATGCATTTGAAGCATTTTGAGGTGTTTGTGTAGGGGAACCTTTAGAAATACAGATTTTGAGAAAAATACATTTTAAAAAGAAAAAGGTAACTCCATATTCAAGTGCAAATTTTCACGTGGGCTTTAAAATCCCTCCCCCCGATTTATGGACAAAAAGTTGGAATGGGTGTATTAATGGTTACTTACAATGAACAGGATTAGATTAGAGTTGGGTTTAAAAAGTAACCACTAAAGCAGACCCATCTGTTCATGTCAAAGAGATGCTATGCTCATGCTACCATGTCTCCTGAAGAATCTCCCCTTTCCATTCATTCTTGAAGCACAAACATCCATGTTGCACACAATGCAGTGGAAGGTTGAAAGGATTTCATCCTTATGAAATGACAAAGCACCAAAAATCACAGTAAATCATCATAAAGCAATGGCCCTTCAAAATGCATCTCCATAAACAACAAAATGCTAGTAAATCCATGTCTTCATTCTTTCAAAGAGGATGCCCTCTGAGAAAAACTAAACTGAGCTCAAACAGAAAATGGCTTACAGGTTGTCCTCAAGTTACAACCACAACTGAGTCCAACATTTCTGTTGTAAAGTGAAACATTTGATACAACTTTAGCTGCCACAGTTGTTAAGTGAATCACTACAATTGTTAAGTTAGTGACACAGTTGTTAAGTGAATCTGGCTTCGCCATCGACTTTGCTTGTCATGCGACTCCAGGACACTGTAACCATCATAAATATGAGTCTGTTCCCAAGCATCTGAATTTTGATCATATGACCCTGGGGATGCTGCAATAGTTGTACGTGTGAAAAATGGTCATAAATCACGTTTTTCAGTGATGATGTAACTTTGAACAGTCACTGAATTAACTGTTGTAAGTTAAGGATTACCTGTATGAAGTTGTACAGGTTGGCTAAAACAAACAAAAAAGGGAGAAACTGAAAGAGAAAGGACTTGGAAAACAATCCCACTTTTGCTAACATTGTTTAAAGAATGAGTAAAGGGGAAAGTAGAGCTGAAGTAAGCACATCACTGGAATATGCGTAGATGATATTAGCAAAACCACATCTGCATAGTTTAGGCAGTTTAGGGAAGAGTTATTAAATGAGATGTTTGCTTAGTATGAGATGCTTAGTAAGGAAAGGTAATCGATGAGGAAACTCTGGGTGTGATCATTGTGATGAAATACTTCTTTTATCAAGTGTTTAAATCTGAGCCATAGCAGCACAGCCCAGGGAACAAAAGAAGCTGGAACAGCTGCTCTGGGTTTTGTTTTCCCTCCTCTTCCTAAACTAGTTAACAGGCAGCAGACGGATGCTGCTGAACCTGATTTGGCTGCTATAATTACAGCAAGCTGCATCTTACCAAAAGTTCTAATTGCAACATTTCAAGAATTGGGGGGGGGGGGATTTCTGACATTGTCCGTTAGAGTTTAGGGCAGGGGTGTCAAACTCAAGGACCACGGGCCAGATTTGGCCCGCAGGATGCTTAGAGCTGGTCTGCAGGGCTACCCTGGAAACATCAAAGGACCGGTCCTTACTGCCTCTGCCAGTGAAAATAGATATCGGGTGGCCCTCCTGAATTCCATTTTTGCTGGCAAAGAGTGGCAGGAAACCGTCGCAGTCTAAAATGGAGCTCGGGAGCCTGTTTTCACTGGCAAAGAGGATCTACTCATTGCTCGTTCACCATCAAAGTCTTTAAATCATAGCACATTCAAATGCACTTTTTGAAATTATGTACAAACATTCAGATATATACAATAGCTTCCAATTATGCTAGTTTATTGGAGTACAATGTAATTGCTTTGTACACTATTGTATACTAAGCACACCAAAGGAAGATCTGAAAAAAGTACCAGGCGGTCTATTTCTAGTAGTCATCCAGATTTTTGCAGCCTAAATGTGTTATTATGGTAATATGTGTGCTGACTTGGACAACCTTCTGCAGAATGGAGAGATGAACAATGAAAAAGATTTTGGTCTGAAAGATTGAATAGAACAGAAGCATCTGCTGCACTTGTTGATTTGGATATCAATATTATCTGCATGAAAACAACACTAATGTGAAAAAGTGAAATATAATAAGCTATCAAAAGATGGTCAGTGAATTAAAGATGGTAAACACTGGTGCAACTCAGACTTCCTACCCCGTTCCCCACCTCTATATACATCACCAGTCAGCTGGTTATGAAAATGGTTTAGCAATACCAGGTAAATATTTTAAAAAACTGAGCTAAATACCAATTTCTTGAATGATACAAGAACATTGAGAGTGAAAATTTAGAAAACTGCCAGTAGTGCACAGGCTCCGAATGAGGGTTCCATGTCATGCTAAGTGGAAAAGAACCATCCAAAGGAACCATGAAAATAAAAAATAAAAGCAGACTAAAAATCTTTTTTTATAACATTAGCATACTATTGCTCCTCCCATGTGGTAATTTGGCCATTCGTTCAAATTTTAAAAATAATTATCTTTAGTGATCAAAAATTACTCTCTCTTATACTCTATTATGAAAATAACCTATGCAATTTATTTAATTTTATGTATTTTAACCAGCACCAAAACAAAACATGTAAACCACAAAGCCTTTTATATTAATTAAAAATGTATTAAAGTGCTAAGATCATCCTTCCCAGAATCTTGTTTGTATTAATTTACAATGTCCAACAACTGTGGTTGCTAAGAGTCAACGTGGCAATTAAGAGTTGACATCAACTTCTCTCTTGAGCCTTCTCTTTCTGATGATTAATTTCCATTTTCAGTGATAGATTATGAAATTATAATAATCTTGCTGGATACTTAAATGTTAAAAGGAACATTTTTTATATTTGTTTTGTAAGTTTGGTCGTAAAAGAATTCTGCCAAAGGAAATATTAAGAATATCTGTTCCATAAAACTACAATGATGATACTGAGTAATATTAACAAACTACATTTGTTTTTTATTGGTATATACTAGAATGTAAAATAAAGAACAAAATTAGTTACACAAACTTGCCCCATTGATTTCAATGGATCATCATTAAGCATAACTAATCTGTTCAAGGATAACCAGTAGAAATTCACCCTTTTACTTTAATGTAAAGACTTATGAAGGCCTTTTCCTTCACTGCCAAAGATGATGATGTGCTGGCAAACAAAAATTGAAACATACAGGAGAAATTAGCAAAATATAAGGCTGAATATGCAGCTATATCTTTATCATCACTTAAAATTTCTGTGGGAGTGACAAAGCCAACTACGTATCAGATTGCCTTTGATAACTTTAAAAAAAACCTCCCATTGGGAGATAAATCTTGGCATAAACAAAGGGATTGGCAAATACCATGGGAGGGACCAGGAACAGCCTTTGTGGCAACTCCCTCCACTGGGGATATAAATAAGGGCAAATGGAATGAAGGATTACAGTTGGAATTTCAGTACCAGGCTGTCCAGCTAAAGTGGGCCTTTTCCAATATTTGGATTCTAAATCTAAACCACTATGAGTTGCAGCACTAAGGGTGGTGGAAGCAGTGTTGGTGGTGGCAGGATCTGTGGTGGAAGCAGCATCAAGATTACATCCTCAGGGTCCTCAAGAGGACTTTCTGGAAAAAGTTATGGAGGATCCCGGAGTGGCTATGGAGGAGGTGGTTTCAGCAGTGGTAGCTGTGGGAGAATTAGTAGAGGGAGAATAAGCTATGGAGGTAGCTGCTATGGTGGTGGCAGCTATGGTGGTGGCAGCTATGGTGGTGGAAGTTATGGTGGCCATGGGGGAAGTGGATATGGTGGTGTTTGCTATGGTGGTGGCAGCTATGGTGGTGGCAGTTATGGCGGTGGCAGCTATGGTGGTGGTTCTGGCTACCCATTCAGCAGTGGTAGTTTTAGTGGTGGTGATGGAGGCCTCTTCTCCAGCAATGAAAAGGCAACCATGCAGAATCTTAATGATCGCCTGGCTAATTATCTGGACCAGGTGAAAAGACTGGAAGATGAAAATTGTCAGCTTGAGATCTGGATCAAAGAATGGTATCAGAAGCATGGTGATATTGGACCAGACAAGGACTATAGTCACTATTACCAAGAAATTGACCAACTCTACAATGAGGTATGTATACAATCTGTGATCATACGGTAGATTACTGCTTTAATGCCATCTATATAAAAGATGAAGTGGGAAGGCCCCTAGAAATGAAAGAGAATTTGGAAGGAGAAATGGCAGGAAGAGAAAAGAGATCAATAGATCAATATTGTAGGACATGAGATGAGATAGAAATAATCATTTTCTAAATAAGGATAGAGTTTAATCCTACATTAATTGTTCCTTTCACACTAATGCTAATTTAATTCTTCATAATCTACAGCTTCTCTAAATTAATGAAAATGAAAACCAATCATATTCCTGCCCCCTTCTCACATTACTACACAGAAAAAAGCTAATGAGAAAAAAAGACAACATCAGTATAAGAATTAGTTCTTTTGTGGCAGTGGCAGCAGCCTTTTAAATTATTTATTTGGACTGTGCAGATATTCACTGAAGTTTGAAATATGAGTTGACAACACCTAAGACCAAACTTGTCTTTTTCCAAGATTGTGCTGCGAATGAGAAAGGTTGCCATAGCAGCTTTGGAAGGAGATATTCTTATGAGAGGTGACATGCATATTTCAAATTACATTTGCCCTTAGAATCTGGATTATGGCTCCTATGCTTCATTCTTGTTAGATTGTGATTAATACTGATATGATAACTTAAAGATTAGTTACTAATTTAACAAATTATTAACTGAAAATATTCTTAATTCTCTAAATGCATCATTTGATCATTCAGTCTGTATTTAATACAGATCAACCATATAATGTAAACAAAAAAATAACAGGTTGATGTCAGCAGGGTTTCCAAGAGATATATTTTAGCAGAGATATTATTTTCTTCAAATAGATTTACTGAGAACATCATATATAACAAGACTGAATTATTTAGAAATATTTGTTTAGAGATCAAACAAAAAAGAAGAAATATATTAAAGAGAGGTATTTGGCAAAAATGGAACCCCTGGGAGACAAGAAATCCTGTAATGATAATTAGCTATGAAGTACACATATTTTATGTACTTTAAAATGGGAAATGTTACTTTTACTTTCACTCTCTGTGTTTTAGGATTTCTTGGTATCTTTTCTAGCAAGGTATAAAAAAGAACCCAATCTAGAATATTGATAGACATCAGTTTGGGAAGTAGATTCAAATCCTTATTTGCCATAATGAAAGGGGGCAGGAAGCACAGATGATTCCATGTCTACTGCACAGAACTATCCATCTAGGCATTGATTCAAGTATGTGTGTTCACTAGTTAATACTTGGAACACCAGATGACAATAGATGGTTTACTTATTGCTGTGTCATAAACAACTCTATTATTTATTTATTTTTCAGCTGATTGCTGAAACAGATGATTATAACAAAATTCTGCTGAATATAGATAACACCAGGATGACTGCTGAAGATTTTAAGTTGAAGTGAGTATGATTCACTTCACTTGCTTCCTTCTAATCTTGCTGCACTCAGTGATTTTACCTGAGAAAGGGATTCACCACTTTCTTGATTACAAACTCCAAGTAGCTAGTAATAGTACAATTCAAAGATGGGAGGTTTCACACAATCACATTGTGCAAAATGTCCCTTTTCAGAATTTCTCCAGCTTAAAGTGCTTTTTTGGGGGGAAGACACTCCATTTCATCCACTTTCTCTCCTGTTTTTCCATGAGTTCTTCTCCTTAAATAAACCTTCATCCTTCAATAATCTCTGAGCATCTTCACTCTTCACTGTACTTTGGGGGATTGTTGACCTTTTTCCACTAGGATTTGTTTTTTGGTGCACTTTGTGCAAATGTGTTAATCATGAAACCTGTAAACTCTCCTGTGGAATAGATATAACACTGAAGCTGGTCTCCGTCAGAATGTGGAGGCTGACATCAATGGATTACGCCCACTCTTGGATCAACTCACTCTTGCCAAGTCAGAACTGGAAATGCAATTTGAATCCCTCAAAGAAGAGCTGATATGTCTGAAGAAGAATCATGAGGAGGTAAGAGCACCAGTGAACAGAAGTCTAACATTCAGAGCTTCTGACCCTTACTTTTCAGGTAATAGGCTATCCACCACCCACTTTGTTTGAGAGCAAAATTCAAAGAATGAATTGAATGACACCCAAAAATATTTCACTGCTGTTCCTTGATATATCTTGTGCCAGGCAACACTTCTGTAGTAAAGAGTCGGTGACACAATTCAAAACAAAACAGCATCCAGGAAACAAATGTCTTTGAAGTGGCACCTTGCCCTTCATTTTGTGAAGATGCAGTAATCTACTTTCTCACCAAATCTCACATTTTCACATTTTATAGGCCTACTTCTTCTTTTATTTTTTTTCATAGGGAAAGATGGATAAATTTAATAAAGATGGGATATAAATAAATATTATGCACAGATGCACACACAAACTGGTTCAGTAGGCAAATTCAGAATTTGGAGAGCAGATTGTGGTTTGAACAATCACAAAATTGTTGCCACAGTGAGTCTGAGCAACTCAAAGGGCCCATACATGAGGGGTGGGGGAAGCTACTGCTACCCATGATTATATTTACTGGGAATAACCATCTAGTACTTTGTTTTTTAAGAATATTTTTGCATAGTGACCAAATGTTGAGTCCTTTTGCATTTCATGTCAGAACCCTAACCTCAGAGAGAGGGAAGGGAGACTGAAGAAATCATGGAACTATAAGAAGTTATATTGTCCATAGATAGACCTGGATTACAAAACAATTGTATGCCAGGCATTGACCTGTCATAAAAACATTTTCTTTCATGAGAAGGAAATGTAAAACATCTTTCTACTTTATTTTGGGTTTTTTTTTAACATTACAAATTGAGTTATTCTCCTTTTAAAATGTTTTTTTAGTGTCAATTTCTTATGATTCATTTCTTCATCCCCATTACTACAGACACTGAGAGGACTCCGAGGCCAGAGAGGCCATGGTGATGTCAGTGTTGAAGTGAATGCTGCGCCTGGACAAGACTTGAAACAACGTTTAGATCAGCTCCGGTGTGAATATGAAAACATCATTGAACAAAACCGAAAAGAGGTTGAAGCCTGGTATGAAAGCAAGGCAAGTGAAATATATTTAAACAGTCTGTTCATCTTCCAGTGATTAGAAAATATAAATGCTTTTCATTACCCACAACATATAGAAATATTTTGTGGGCTTTGATGACAAGAGCCAAAAGAAGCCCAAGTTGTAGGTTGAAAGAAATAGCTAAATATCTATTTGTATATCCCCAAGACATCCTAGAAGCAATCTGAATAAGGTTGGAGAAATTGGAGATGAAAAGCAGGAGATATGGGAGTCCCACAAAAAATGTCTGAAATTGCAGGTGGTGAGAAAAAAGTGATTAGCATAATTCTTAACATAAAACAGATTAACAGTTCATTGACAATAATAGCTCAATTCAGGGAAACCCACAAATAAGGAGAAAACAACAACAATAATCCCTTTTCCATCCCTTCCCCCAAGCAAAACAGGCAATCAGTCCCATTGTGCCCCTTTGAAGGGTTGTGCAGTTGGAGCAGTGCAATGGAATAGCGCCTATAAAAGAGCGGCTGTGGAAGGAGAGGGGCTTTGGAGAAAGAAAGAAATGGACTAGCATGTTAGGATGAATCAGATATTTTCAAAAGAAGAGATCTTAACATGGTCTAACTCCACTGCCAATTCTACACCAAATTTTCCCATGCCCCCAAATTACCTTCTTTTTTCTTATTTTTATTCCTTTGATTCTTTCAGATGGAAGAGGTTCGCCAAGAAGTGACTTCAAGTGATCAGGAAATAAGTTCAAGCAACCATCAACTTTCAGAACTGAGACGCGAGTACCAAACCCTTGAGATTGAGCTCCAGTCCCAAATAAGCCTGGTAAGTGACAGCATGTGGAAACGATTAAGTCAGCATGTTATACAAATCATTGTCTAGTAACTAAATATTTCTATTCTCCCTTCTCTTCTGCTAAAAGAACCTCAGCATTTTCTTGAAGATCAGGTCCTATGTATTGCCTTTCTATTTTCAGATTCAATCTATGCAAACCAATCTGGAGGATACAGAACGTCGATACAACATGCAGCTACAACAGATTCAGAATATGATTGAACCAGTAGAAGGAGAATTGGCTAGCATCCGGTGTGAGATTGAAAGTCAGAATCAAGAATATCAGCTTCTCCTTGGCATCAAAACTCGTCTGGAACAGGAAATCTGCCAATACCGCCGATTGCTTGAGGAAGGGCAGCAAGAAATGTATGTTGACCAGGAAATGTGAATTGATTGCTTTCCAGGCAGGAGTTAGGCTCTGTGCTCTTGAACAAAGCTTGCTGATAATCATTTATCATTAAATCATAAGCATCTCCTGGAAGGTTCTAGCCCCTTTAGGGTGTCGTATTATACTTAATTTGTGAGCATTCCGCACAACCTTAACACCTTGACATTGCTTCAGTGACTTTTTTATGAGAAGTTACCATTGCCTTTAGAGTAAATGTAATACTGCAGAATTTCAGTTCATATGGAAGCCAAGGAGGATAGAGTTGAGCTGTACTCAAACTCCAGTTTTGTTGGTTTCCCTGTGAACTGAAATTTAGCAATATTAACTGTCACTGGAAAAAACATGACTAGAAACAGGTTATGCCACTTACTTAGAAGAGGGGAAGTTTACATGTATAATGCCTAAAGAAGGTCTGTGAATTAAGAAGGAAAGAGGTAATGAATAACTATAGTGAATAAAGTTACCACATTGCCTTGAATTGACTTAGACCACTAGTTCATACACACAAATGCTGACAAAACCAGTTAGGAGATGATCTACTAGAATTAATGTAGAACTTTTCCCCACATTAAATCATAATTATATTATTGAGCTTGATGCTAACATCATAATAGTTATTTTATTTGAGGGGGGTGGCGATTCTTTCCCTGGGTAAGAATTTCTATTATTGGTTGACGGATGGATGGATTACACTTATATCAGAAATATATTATAAGAGGTTATATTTCTCTTCTTCCAGTGGCTCAGGAGGATATGGAGGAGGACATGGAGGTGGAAGAAGAGGTGGAGGAGGCATCAGCGGAGGAGGTGTTTGTGTAGGAGGAGGTGTCAGTGGAGGAAGCCTCGGTGGAGGAGGTGTTTGTGTAGGCGGAGGTGTCAGTGGAGGAAGCATCAGCGGAGGAAGCCATGGTGGAGGAGGCGTCTGTATAGGAGGAGGCATTGGTGGAGGACACATTGGAGGAGGAATTTCTTCACGTCCTCAGTGCTATCCGACATCTTCACATTCTCAGGGAGGCAAAACAGGTGAGAATTACCGTGACCATCATTTTTTTTCTTTTTTTCTTTGCTTGCAGGAAAGAATAATATTAATCAGTAAAGGTGACTTTAAATGTAGCTTATTTCTTTTATAACAATGGAAAACTCTTTAATGGAAAAGTACATAAAGTCTGGTTAACTATGGAAAATCAGAAATAGGAATGCTGGAAAATTACCATGCTGTAGCTGACCATTATCTATGCAGCTGTTTGGCACACTAAGGAATTGTGTATCATTTGGTTTGCCAATACTATCCTAAAGAGAGAGTTCAGTGCCATCCATTTCTTCAACTAAGGTTGCCCATAAAGTTTGGAATTAGTGGCTGAAGCTATATTTTGCAGAGTTCAGAGTTCCTCAGATTAGTAGTAGGAACCAGAACTAAATTTGAGGCTGGAATATATAACAGCCAGAGAACATCACTTTGTTGGCTTGGCAGAAGAGCAAAAGATGGGCAATGCAATAATTGTACAAATGGCAACCAAACTGGAGGCTTCATATAGATTGCTGTTTGGTGGAGGGGGGCAGGAGTTGAGGCAAAGTTTAGCATACCTTTAATCCTTCAATGATTTTTGGCTTAAACCTTAGATTCTCAGGACCCTATGTAAGAAATTCTTCCATTTTCTTTGTCTCATCTGAACTGGGTTATTTAAATGGCAATTTAAATTAGCAATTTAAACAGCTACATAACAGCTACATGTTACCATCCCAGTCTTCTCCTGTAACTTTTGAAATATTGTGAGGTACTTTATTTCATCTGCAAACAGAGTTATCAAGTTTTTTCAACATTTGCTCTTAAAGTTTTTTTTAAAACACTTTCCTCCCAATACACATTTTTGGGTGCCTAAACAAGGGATGGAGCTTTGATCAAATGAGTCATAATTGTCATCTTCTCAGGTGCAAAAGACCAGGTTCACATGTGAAGGTCCAATTAAACTTTTTTATTGCTAAACAGCCCATGCACAGGAATTTTCTCAACTAATGCTTAATACCTGCTTGGAATTAGATAGGGTCAATGGAATTCAAGGGAGGTTAAATTTGGTCCACTTGTGGCTACATAGAGATTCTAGGCTGATCCCTCTTCTAACTCCATCCCAGGTTCTGTCATTCCTTCTCCTGCACATCTTCATTTTCTGTCACCCTTGGAAATGCCCCTGCCATCAGTCTGGACAAGGATAGATTACCTTTGAGATGAAACAAAGAAAATGGAAGGAGATCATCGAAAGATGCTGATAAATTGAAAAAAATAGTTTTGTTTTGTTCATTTAGATTAGTTATAAAAAAAATTCAGAACACCCTAAGACAGCTTTAATTTAAATGAATTTATAACATTTGCTGCTGTTCAGTATCTGAGATGCTTTTCTTTTTCAGTAGTTTTTTAAAATATTTAAAGTAATATAAAACCCATCATTTCAAAGGGTTTGTTGGTTGTTTATTTCATTCTCTCAGGATAAAGAGAGTCTCTGCAGGGAACAGACTTTCTCCTAGTCTTTAGAAAATATATTTGACCACCAAAAATCCATGAGTTTTGCTTCTCAGTTCTTGTTGTTTGTATTTGTAAGTTTCCCCATAGATGCATTTTTCTCTATTTCTCTTTTTCGACAGGACATGGAAGAAAATCTTGTGACTGATACTTCCAAATTCCTCCAAGAATTTCTATGATCAAAAAAGATCTGCTCAAATTCTCTGCATAAATCCTCATAGTAGATAGGTCTCTGCTCTTCCATTTCTATGTCAATGACCATCACAAAAGATTTATCTGTTTCATCCACTCTTTAAAGCATTTTCTTGGAGGATATGCTTTCTCTTTCTTCAGTTCATTTGTGACTGTCCTTGGGCTTTTGATACTAATGAAAATTGTCTAATAAAGCTCTGTTGCTGCTTGTTGCAATAAAAAAAAATCTGTCTCTCTTGTTATTTTTGCCATGCAAGCATTTAATTAGTGTAAGTAGTCTATAGATGTGGTTCAGACTTTGCAAATGGCTTTGCAAATCTCCACTCACAGAGGGAATTAATGCCCTTTTTAAAACAATCCAACATACCTTTCAACTGACAATGTGAAACTCTGCTAGAGGTAGTTTTTGAATTAAAGCAACCATTACAAAATGTAAGCTTATATTTGAAATGATACATTGGCAAGACGTCCATCAACAAAGTATGTGTGATTGGATGCTAAGTAACTGTTTATGTGTAATTAAGGATTGCATTTTTTACAATACTAATTTCTATCTGAAGAAACAGAATTGTATTTTTATTTTATTTTATTAAGCTCATTTACTACTCATTATCAAGCAACTCTGGGCTTTTATTATTTTTTACAGAGAAAAAAATATTGCTGATTTTCTACCAACAGTAAAAGTTACTTTACAAACATCTGAAATTGTGCCTCCATTTAGGGACAAGATAATTCTCAATAAATATATACTTTGGCAGCATAAAATGGACCATAAGTCTTGTCCACTGTGATCCTAAGTGTTGAAGTCTAAGTAGCATCCACATTGCTTACCTCAGTCTCTGTCCCTTCTGCATCGATTTCTTTGAGAAGAAAGATCAAGTCTTACAATCTCATTTCTTGGTTGTTGTTGTGGATAGTTTGATTGGTGGTACATTATGTGGAGAGGGTAACAACACAACAGGGATAGTATGATTGTACTTAATAGTAATTAAAATAACCTAAAAGGTAGAGAGAAGATCCAGACACTATTAATATGTTAAAATGTGCAGTCCTTTAGCAATAGCAATAGCAGTAACACTTAGACTTATATACCACTTTACAGTGCTTTACAGCCCTCTCTAAGCAGTTTACAGAATTAGCATATTGCCTCAAACAATTTGGGTCCTCATTTTACCCACCTTGGAAGGATGGAAAGCTGAGTCAACCTTGAGTCGGTGAGATTTGAACTGCCAAATTGCAGGCAGTCAGCAGAAGTAGCCTGCAGTACTGCACTCTAACCACTGCGCCACCAGGGCTCTTTAACATTATTAAATCCAGTCACACAGAATCATATTTTCCCTTCCTGTTTTTAAAATACAAAATGCTTCAAAAATAGATAAAGCTTCATTTTTGAGAACTTCATGGATAGGCATGTAAGATTTTTTGGCAACTATTTATTGATGCTTTCTTCTGGGATGCTATTTGACACCGGTCTTAGATTTCCTGGACATTTCCTCCCATCCAAATGCTCATCAGACTTGATCCCACTTAGCCTTGTTTGAGTACATGACATGGCATAACTTGTGTGTGGGGAAGAGAAACAGAACAAAATGTAATTGTTGTTGTTCTTGATGATTATGACGATGTAGACATTGGCATCATTTTAGGCCTTTCATTTCATTCATGTTTTGAGCTACTACTGTAGCCTTTCAGCAACGTGGCAAACTTCCAGAACTATAAAAGTCCATTGCTAAGAGTTCTGGGTATTTATATGCAAGTCACTTAGAGACTGTTCAGAGTTATGACCAATTCTAAACCCATGCCTATCATGAAGTTGTGTAATGGCATACACATGTCAGCTTCTTCTGACAGGCACTTTGCAAAATAGCTTACCCATACTAATAAACGTTGCACCATTCATTTCTTGTCAAAACTATTACCATGTGCCATAGCGAATAAGCTGTTATGAAGCAATCTATTAATAAAAAAGTGTTAATCTGTTTCATAAGTAAATATAATTGATGTTAGAAAGACAGTTCTGTCAACAGAATTAAGTTAATCCCTACATCAGGGAGGGGAAGCCACTGTGTTTGTCTTACTTTTGAAAGGCTTTTACACTAATTGGTTCAAACCCTTAACAGACTGATTGGGAAGAATCAGGAGGAGAGGAGGGGAAGATAGGGGAAGAAGGAAGGAAGGAAGGAAAAAAGGAAGGAAGGAAGGAAGACAGGAAAGTTCCCTGTCTCTCTCTATAACTATGTACAGTAGTTGTTCTTTCACATCTGATGAATAACATCCACATCCATCCTTAACCAGATTTATAATATTCCATAGCAGCCTAACCCTTGTAATTGAATCACTGTTTTAATAATTTAGTTAATCTGTGTGATAAATCAAGGGGTGCTTTTTATGTGAATAGGGCAGAAGTAAAACCAAGTAAAACTCCATTGATGTAAATGCTAGTTATTTATCGCACTCATCAGCCTATTTTGAAATCCAATGTTACAAAAATATTTTGATTTTTTTTTTCCTGGGCATATTTGTAGCGTGAAGAAATGGCTTGAAAATCTATATGACTTATCATGTTTCTGTCTTTCTAAATTTCCTCTTTTGTGGTAATAAAAAATCTCCTCCCCTGCCACATTTGGGAATCCAAATTTGCCAGGATCAGTTATAGTGTAATACCAATGGCTGCCTGATTTTATCTACTCTTGGATACCATGAAAAACTACATGCTGTTTTCGAGGAAAGGCAAAATGTAACCTATCTTAAATGAGCATCCAATTTGAAAGCATAGAGCAGGGTCATCTACAGGAGTAAAAAATAATCAAGTTAGTACTTATGATCCTATGAGCAAAGTCTTCCCCTGCATAACTCAACACACTTTCAAAAGATTTTTGGTTTTGATCACATGGCTATAACTCCCCTCTTGCCTGAAAATTCCAGCATCTACTGACCATGACAGGTCCTAATAGTAGGTCGTTTTTGTTTGATAAATATCAAATATTCAAAACAACAACAACCAACCAACCAATATTCAAATATGTTGAGCAAAGATGCATATTTTTTCTGTCTGAGAGATGCATTGGATATTTGATTAGTGAGCTGGAAACCAAAACTAAGTTTTACTTGATTTCATTGAGATTTAACTTTAATATAAATTCATTTCTCATGATTATTTCTATGTATTGAATAACTGCTCTGTTTCATCCCATTAAGTTATAAATCAGTAGTATCTTTTAAGCAATGCTGTGAATTATGCACAAGCTTTCGGTAGTGCAATCCATAGCATAAGCATCCATGGTGCACAGAATATTTTGGCATTAACATTCAAAGGGAGGGATTTCTTTAATCTGTCTATTTAATTAAGCCAAAGCTTTCTTTTCAGTTTTCCCACTTTCTTTTCTGAGCATCATGTTTTATAACAACAACACTTTCCAGTAAGTGTGAGGAAATTCCAGATAATAAAAGCTATGATCATGAAATGGGGGCTAACATGTTCTTTCATTGTAACCACTTTCAAATGAAAAAGTAAGTTATGAACTTTAGATATCTCATGAAGTAAAAATGTAAATGAGTCCCTGCGGATTTTACTCTGCTAGTCATTGCCGAGTATATAGGGGCAATGCTCATCTCCGTTTCAAGGTCATTGAGCCAGTGCTGTCTGAAAATATGCCCAGGGTCATGTAGCCAGCATGACATCATGGAGCAATGTTATCTTCCCACCAAAGTCATACCTTATTTATCTATTCACATCTGCATGCTTTCAAACTGCTAGGTTGGCAGGAGCTAGGGCAAGGATGGGAACTCAACCCATTGAATAGCACACGGATCTCAAACTGAGCTGCTGGCTTTCCAGGCAACAAGCACAGCATCTTAACTACGGAGCCACTGCATTGTCCCTATCTCACAAAGTAGCAGTACATAATCCTAAATCAGCTTTATATGTGATAGCAAGTAGACCATTTGTGTATAACACACCATATCTAATTTTCTGTTGGACAATTGGCAAATATTTATATTGGATATTACACTTTGGACTTAATTATACAATGATGAGAAACTCTTTCATGTTGATAAGGTGCATTGTATCAGTGTTACCGTTACAAGATAGACCAGACTAAGAAACCAATGCCATGGTCATGAACTATTTTTATTGTAACAGTAGTAATAAGAGAATATTGAATTCAGAATGTGTTTTCCGGATCTTCATGAGAACTAACGGGAAAACTATACATTTTCTCAAGTTATTTTCTTGGGCTCAAGCCTCACTCATCTAACCATTCCCTTACTAGTGCTTCTTTCTCTTGTCCTTTAAGGCCATTCCTAGGCCTTCTACGTAATTACTTCAAGAAATTAACCAGCCCCAAATATCTGGGACCCTGCATGAAGTTTCAGAACACATACCAAAAAATAAGGAATAAGTATTTAATCTTGCTCTTTTAAGATAAATTAAAATCTAGAGAAACACAGACGTTTCCATTCTACCATGGTCGAATGGTTGCAGAAGTTGAGGGAGCTGGCTGAAATGGCAAAACTGACCACTTAGATTAAAGAAAAGAACATATGTGGAACCATATTGGTTTCCACATGGAGACCACTTCTGAACTTCGTGCTTGATGTGGAAAAGAATGAAACTCTGACTTTGGTTTTATAAAGACTAGTAATTGATCTTTATAGAAATGGCTTGCTTATATTATTATGAAAAATCAAAAAGCTGTGATTTGATGTTAATGCCTTATTTATGTAACAGAGAGTGTCAGAACACTTTTTTCTCCCCCTATCTTTCCTCACTTCTCTTCCCCCTTTCTCCTCCCCCCCTGCTCTTTTACATTTGTATTTTGCATTTTATAATACTTTATAACTCAGTAAAAATGCTTGAAAAAATATCTAGAGAAACAGATTAAAATTTAGAGAGGTAATTCCTCCCCCTAGCGCAGGTCTGTTCTGGGAACCCACTACCATTACTCATCCTTTTCAGTCAGCTTAATAACTTCAGGCACAGTCTCTTCTTTGAACATCATGATAACCCCACCTGGGTGGAGATTTGCCAAGCCTTCACCAGTCATAGTTTTGTGTAGGCATCCTCTTAGGCAAGAATGCCTTCCAACTGAGATTCAGAACTCTGTTCCTGCTACCCCCATAGTCACCTATATCATCATCATCAGAAACAAATCAAGATAGCAAGTGAAGCATTGTTTTTCCATACAGTTTGAAAAAATTATTTGTGATTATAAAAATTACCCCGGATAAACAACTATGACCTGACAATACAAAAGCACAACGACCCATAGCAATCAATTGGCAGTTGAAAAAAAACAAAGCAGAGCAACAACCAGCATACATAAATGACAACATCTGTTAACCCCAATTGCTTCTGGAAGTCAATGTGACTTTGAAAGGTTAGAAAATGGGGTCAAAGAAGTCATCTGTGTTAAAACTGAACAGCCTTCCCTCAACAGAGAGGGAGGGATAAGACACCACATATCTTCTGTCTACAACACAGTCCTTTCAGCAGTTCCAAGAAGCTTCCACACTCACTTGCACCCTGATTCAGGTGACTGTAGGGGCACAGATAAAGTGGTCTCAATGGCTATCATAAAGAGTGCTAACAACCAGATGACTGTAAAGAGATATGATCCTTCCATTCCCCCCATCCTGTCAGAACTACACCTTCTACCCCAGACCCCACTATCCAATCAGAACTGATGAAGTTTCTTGGGTGAGAAGTGAAAAGTCTTCTTCAAGAAAAAAAAACATAGAGCAGCTGCTTTTTTTGGAGGTGGGGAGAAAACATTTGACAACCATGTCTTGGATGACTGAGAATCTCCATAGACATTTAACTTTTGGAAGGCTATTCCAGCAAAGATTGATCATTTGTCAGATCCCTCTAGCTTTACACAGGAGTCAGGAGGGTCATGGATGAAGACCAATGATGGCAGGAAACCTACAACATTGTTCTAAATTGTGCTTAAACTTCTTCTGGATAAATGATTTTTTTGGTTATACTATACTTCCATGTTAGAAGGTTTAAAGTACTTCCATGGTGAAAGGATCAGCCAGTGACATCACTGTTGTCTGGGGGATGCTCAGATGGGGCTCCTTTCATATGCCTGTTAATGAGCCCATTAAAGTGGCACCTATTTATCTACTTGCATTTTCACGTGTCCTCAGACTGTTAGGTGGGCAGGAGTGGGATGAATGATGGCAGCTCATTCCGACACACAGCAGCACTTGGGCTTCAAACACAGACTTGCAAATTGTCAACCTGGTATCTTAACAAAGTGGGGAATGCATTCCAGCTTTTTGGTTGAAAAGCACCTTTGAGATACTGAATGCCCTGGACCTATGAAACAAATGGCTACCATGGGACAAAGTTCACTGCCCTTAAAATGAGTGTAGGGTAGGATATAAAGGATTCATTTATCAAGTGTCTTATGAAATTGATCATCATCGTCTCTTCCATCATCAAGGACGTTTCTTATTTTAGCCTCCCTGCATCCTGGGGCAGGTTGAAATATTACAAATAAAATACTGGGCTAGCTACCATTTTTAAATGTTCTAACAACAAGGCCAAATTTTGGCTAGAGATGCAACATATTAATTTCCTTAAAAAAAGTAAAATAATAAAATCAGGTGGAGATGGAAGTGAAGAAGATACCTAGTTGCAAATTTCCAATCTCCTTTCCATATAGCAAGTTCTTGCTTATATACCAGTTATACAGAATCACTGAATACAGATGAATTATAAAGGTTCTGTTGTGAGTTCTGAATGAACAAATGAAGGTAGGGACAAATGAAAGTAGGGATAAGTAATTCAACAATGCCACCCCCTTTTCCATAAATCTTTCACGCATACATGAGAACAAATCTGCTTTGAACTTGGCATCTTTTCCATTAAGATTATCCTTTCATCCCTGATAATGTAAGTTATCTTTCCTTTGCCTATTATCTTTCCTTTGCCTATTGTGGATCCAGTTCCCAAAGCCTCATTTCCTAATACCTACATTGAGACATTCATAGAAATCATGCTTATAAGTGGAGCAATAAATGGGTGGATGAGTTATGCATATGGAGGGGGGGAGAGAAAATAAATGTTATTGTTAGAAGGAAATGACTCTTGTTTTCTTTTCATGCTCTATTAACTTAATGCACTTGAAATAAAATAGCTCTAAAGAGATTTACACTTCTAATCTGAGCTTTTGTAGTACTGGATAAATACTTTAACTACATATTTTCCATATCTGAATTTATTAAATTTCAAATTCTACCATTCAACCCCCCCACCCTAAAAAAATGAAATAGCTAAATTCTCACCACTGCATATTACATTTTGCGAGCTTATAATTCCTGGGTCATTTATAAAACATTTATATTTCAGGGATATTATTGGCCATTCGCACTCTAATTTTCATCCCTAGGGAACTACTGTATGTGCCCAGCCAAAGACATGGGAACAAGTTCTAGTATGAACAAAGCTGTTATTATAGGACTTTGACTCAGGAATATTGGGCCCTTTATTGACCTTGTTGCCTGTTTGTAAAGTTGGCAGGAGACAAGGGAGATATATGTACTACTATTGAATGCCTAATGAATTTAGAATTATGTTAATTTCAGCTGGCTCACCCACTTTTTAACCATGCACGGTAAGCCAGAAATTCTGAAAGGGTTCCAAACTTTAATATCCTTTCAGTTAAGTATTATGTTGAAAGCACTTACTTGAAGATAGGATGTTTTCAGGGTGGGCTTCAAAATTTTTAGCAAGGGGTTCTCTGCCCAGTTGCTGGATGGGCATGGCCAAGGTGAGGGTGGTCTAGTTGGCCTCTTGCACCACTGGGGGGGGGCATTTTTTCCCTCTCCGGGTTCTGGAGGCTTTCCTCGAACCTCTGGGAGGGTGAAAATGACCTACCCAGGCTCTGGAGCCCCTCTTCCCAACCTTCCGGTAGTTCCTTTTTTCACCCTCCCTGAGCCTCTTTGTGCACCCTGCACTGGTGACTCTGGGGCAGGATGGGCGTGGCCAACCAGGAATGGGATTTGGGAGTTTTCCAAACTGCATAGAATCTTAGCTAGAGGTTCTCCTGAATCTCTGCGAACCCCCAGCAGCCCACCCCTGGATGTTTGTCTGTGGAAGTTACCGAGGGACAGTTTGACTGTTCTAAGGTATTTCCCAGACCAAGTTTTAATTTCTCAGCAAACAGGCAGGAGATCAGATTCAGCTGCCTATTATGGAAATTCCAACATCCATTATGATCTGAGATTACTATTCCCATGTTTGCATTGTTTAAAATGAGCATCAAATGTTATAATTCCACAAATTTTGTCAGATACTTCCATTTCTTTTCTGGAGAGCTCACTAATGCACAAGCTGGAACAATATTTCTGGAATGCCCTCTGGGAAACAAAAAGCTTACTAGGTTGGAGATACCACAATTCATAAGAATTATGTAGTACTCCTTATTCATAGTACAAGTACCAGGCATGAAAATAATCCAGATTTTATTATCTAAATCCAAAGTGATTAGGAATGATTTAAGTATTTTTAATATTGTTTCAGGGTAGTACTTACTCAGAAAGTACAGAACAGTAAGTTCATTATTACCAAAACATAATTATAAAAGACAGACTAGAAATAAAAATTAAAATAAGAAAATGGTAGGAGAACATCTGTCTGACCTTGATGAATATAAATCACTGGGACCTGATGAATTACAACCCAGACTTCTGAAGGAGCTGGCAGATGTTACCTCACAACCATTGTATCATATCTTTAAAAAAAATCCTGATTGCAACTAGCTCATAATACATACTCAATTCTTAATGGTACTGTGTTTACATGGAGGGAAGTAAGCAGTGGGGTACTACAAGGGTCTGTCTTAGGGCCGGTACTCTTCAATATCTTCATAAATGACTTAGATGAGGGAACAGAAGGGGAACTCATCAAATTTTCAAATGACACTAAGCTGGCAGGAATAGCCAACACCCCAGAAGACAAGCTCAGGATCCAGAAAGATCTTGACAGACTTGAACAATGGGTCCTATCTAGCAACATGAAATTTAATGTGGAGAAAAGCAAGGTTATATACCTGGGCAGGAAAAACCAGAGTAGGCAAAACATGGCTCAAAAAAGTAACTGTGAGAGGTATATTGGAGGGCTAGTGGATGATCATTTAAACATAAGCCAGGAGTGAGCAGCTGCATCTCAAAAAGCTAATACAATCCTTGATTGTATAAATAGAGGCATAGAATCAAAAGTATTAGTATCGCTCTATAAACTCTTAGTCAGGCCACATTTAGAAGACTGCATCCAGTTTTGTCACCACATTACAAAAAAGTTGTTGAGACTTTAGAAAAAGTGCAAAGAAGAGCAACTAAGACAATTAAAGACCTACAGATAAAAACATATGAAGAACGGTTGCAGAAATTGGATATGGACAGTCCAGAGGTAAGAACAAGTAGGGATGACACAATAGTAGTATTCTGGTATTTGAGACTGTATCATAAAGAAGAGGGGGTCAACTTATTTTCCAAAGCACCAGAAGGCAAGACAAAAAAACAATGGATGGAAACTAATCAAGGAAAGAAGAAACCAGGAATTAAGGAGAAACTTCCTGACAGTGAAGATAATTAACCAGTGCAACAGTTTGCCTTCAGATGTTGTAGGGGCTTCATAGCTGGAGGGTTATGAAAGGACTGGACAACCACCATTCTGAAATCATATAGGGTCTCATGTTTGAGCAGGGGGTGTTGGACTAGAAGACCTCCAAGGTCCCTTCCAGCTCTTTTCAGATTGATATAGTTTCCTAGAAATATCTGAAATCACAACTGTTTTGGATTTAGAAAATAAGAAAAAAAAATAACAAGAAGCATTGTGCTTTGATATGTATTTCAGCATGTATTACAAGTTCTACAGTCTTACAAGAACCACACCGTAAGGGAAATTCAGAGTATTAGATTGTGATGAATTATCTTACATGGACTAACTTGATTTCATATTTTGCACTGATATGTAAATGTGTAAATATAAACATGTAAATGAGTTTTTGCATATTCCAATGCAATCCATATTTTAAAAAAACAACTCACAGGAATGCATTTGAAGCATTTTGAGGTGTTTGTGTAGGGGAACCTTTAGAAATACAGATTTTGAGAAAAATACATTTTAAAAAGAAAAAGGTAACTCCATATTCAAGTGCAAATTTTCACGTGGGCTTTAAAATCACTCCCCCCGATTTATGGACAAAAAGTTGGAATGGGTGTATTAATGGTTACTGACAATGAACAGGATTGGTTTAGAGAGTTGGGTTTAAAAAGTAACTGTTAGATCGGTGGTAGAAATTACGAGGAGGCGTCTGAGGTAACCTTGAACCGTTTATTCAAACAAGAATGAATAGAACATCAACTATGAGTAGACCGGCGTCTCTCTTTCGTCTGACAGCCTTTTATACTCGGCTGTCAAGTAGTTCAACCAATAGCCTCGCGTATGACAGCCCGGCAACCGGCAGGCGCGTCTGATTGGCTAAGACGCGCCTGGCTGCTGCCGAGCTGTCATTCGTAAGTCCGAGGACTTACGAGGCTACAACACTCCTTCCCCCCCAGTGATGCGCATGCGTCTGAAACGGCGCAGGCGTAGTCGCTTAAGTAAGCAGGGGAGCGGCGGACACGCCCTGACCGCCGCAGTTGGACTGCAGGCGGAGATGGAAGAAGATGTCCCTGTAAGAGCTCCTCCCTTCGGGGAGTGTAGCTCCAGGTGACGTCAGAAGAACATCCCAGGTGTGCTGGATGACTGGACTGAGAAGGTAGGCTGAGCGAAGGGGGCGCGGCCGAGGATGGCGGTGGATTTTGAATAGGCCAGTAGGCGGCCTGGGATTGGGGAGGGCCAGGCCCAAAGAGGCCTACTAACTAGGGCTGGAGGTTTGCGGGCTCGGCTTGAGATGGGATGGATCTGCCAGCAAAGGGTGGAGACCCGGAGGCTGGAGTAGGCTGGCCTGCATACGGAAAGGCTGGAATGTGTTGCAATGGCGAGCTTGGTTGCGGAACCGGGGCTGGCTGTGAGGCATCGGCGGCTGGCCCCTGCGGGACAGATTGAGTTGGTTTCTCGTTGTTGTGGCAGCTCCTCAATTGATCCAGGTGCCGCCGCCAAATGGTGCCATCTGGAAGTCTGGCCCTGTAGGAGACGGGTCCCGTTACCTCGATGATGGTGGCAGGCACCCATCAAGGATCACCGGAGTAATTTCGAGCCCACACCACGTCCCCAGGAAGGAAAGAGCGGGAGGGAGACCCCAGGTTGCCAGCTGAATCCCTGAATAGAGGGGGTGCAGTCTATCCAGGGTGGTCCGCAGGCGCCTGCCCATCAGCAGCTCCACGGGGCTTTTCCGAGTTAGGGGACAAGGAGTGGAGTGCTGTGCCATTAAGTACGCATCCACCCTTGCCTGCCAGTCGCCTCGGTTCATATGGCCCAAAGCCTCCTTGGCCGAACGAACTGCCCTTTCCGCCTGGCCATTGCTGGCCGGATGGTAAGGGGCAACCGGTGCATGGCGAACCCCTTGGGTGGCCAGGAATGATTGGAAGGCCGTAGAAGAGAATTGTGGACCATTGTCGGACACCACTGTGTCCGGCAACCCATGTGTTGTGAACAATCGTCGCAAGGCCCGCACAGTGCTCTCGGCTGTGGTGGAGTGCATAAGAACCAGCTCCACCCAGTGAGAGTACGCATCTACAGCGACCAAGAATACCTGGCCGTGGAAGGGGCCTGCAAAGTCTATGTGAATACGGGACCAGGGCCCACGGGGCATCTCCCACTCCCAGGAGGGAGAGGAGGGGGGAGATGGCCAGGACTGCTGGCAGGTTACACATTGGGCGACCCAGGCCTCGATTTCCAAATCTAAGCCTGGCCACCAAACGTAACTTTGGGCGAGCGCCTTCATGCGCGCGACCCCTGGGTGATCTGCATGAAGCCGCTGTAATACTTGGTGGCGAAGGACCGATGGGATGACCACACGGTCGCCCCAGAGAAGGCAGCCTGAGTGGAGGGATAGTTCCAGCTGACGGGACTTGAAGGCCCTGCAATCTGGCGGTGTGGTAGCTGTAGGCCAACCTCTCAGGACCCATGTCATTACGTGAGACAGGACAGGGTCAGCTTGAGAGTGGGAGGCCACATCCGTGGATGTTAGGGGCAAGTCCAGCTCGGCAATGGAGAGGACAGAAAGGCAAGGAACCGATTGAGTATCCTCGCAGGGAAGGGGGCAGTGACTAAGGGCATCTGCATGCCCTAGGTGCTTGACCGGATGGTATCATAGGGCATAGGAGTACGCCGCCAAGAACTCCATCCAACGGGTCATCTTAGGGGATAGAATGGGCGGGGTCGGCCTATCACCGGCCAGAAGCCCAAGGAGCGGCTTGTGGTCGGTGTAGAGGGTAAAGTGCCAACCATATAGGTAATCGTGGAACTTTTTAACCCCGGACACCGTAGCCAGAGCCTCCTTGTCAATCTGGCTGTAGTTCCTCTCGGTGGAGGAAAGTGTCCGGGAGTAAAAAGCTATGGGGGCTTCTGAGCCATTGGGAAGGACATGGCTCAGAACCGCCCCCAAACCCACGGGGGAGGCATCACAGGCTAAAGTCAGGGGCAGCTTGTCACTGTATTGTACTAAGACTGCCTCTGACGTCAGCAGGGATTTGACAGCCACGAACGCATGCGCTTCGCGGCTGCCCCAGCGCCAGGTCGCGGATTGGTCGAGCAACCGATGCAGCGGATTGGCTAGTGATGCCTTGTGCGGAATAAATGGCGCGTAAAAATTTAAAAGGCTGAGGAACGCTTGAAGTTGCGCCTTCGAGTTAGGGCGGGGAGCATTCCTTATGGCTGCAATTTTGGAAGGGGTGGGGTGGATTCCCTGGGCATCTATCAAGAAGCCCAGGAATTCCACTTGGGGCACAGCAAAGGAACATTTGCTGCGCTTCAATTTTAAACCCGCGCCCTTGAAACGGTCGAGGACCCTCCTGAGAACTTTGATGAGGTCTGAGCGGCTGCTTGCAGCGATCAGGACGTCATCAAAATAGGGAACAATGCCAGGGAGCCCATGGAGCAAGCGCTCCACAAAGCTCTGGAAGATCCCTGGGGCAACGGATATGCCAAATTGGAGGCGGCGACAACAGAAAGCCCCCTGGTGGGTGACCATGGTCTGGGCTGCCACCGCATTGTCATCCACAGGAAGCTGCTAGTAGGCCTGCGCCATATCCAGTTTAGAGAAAATGCAGCCCTGCCCCAAGGAGTGGAGCAGATGCTGCACGACAGGGACTGGATAGGGGTTTGCCTGGAGGCCAAGGTTGATCGTCGACTTGTAGTCGGTGCAGATGCGGATGGAACCGTTGGCCTTCACGGGAATCACTATGGGGGTTTCCCAGCGAGAATGGTTGACGGGCTCCAGCATGCCCTGTGCCACAAGCTTGTCAAGCTCGGTGTCAACCTTTGGCCTCAAGGCAAAGGGCACCCTGCGGGCCTTCAGCCTGATTGGAGCAACCTGGGGGTCCAAGTTAAGGGAGATGTGGTTGCCCTTGTATTGGCCTAGCTGTCCATCAAAAATGTCAGCATAGTCCAATAGGACTGCTGCTACATCGGGAGGGGGCGTGTCCATTATACTGTGCACTCCAGTAAGGGATAGCCCTAAAGGAGAAAACCAATCTAAACCCAGGATTGAGGGAAGAGGCTTGAGCACTATTAGGGCTGGGAGGACAGCACAGTGACTCCCATAGGTAACCCTCAACCCATAGCACCCCAGGGTGGGGATTTGTGACCCTTGATAGTCCCTTAGGATGGCGTCCGGCGGCGAAAGTTGCACTTGGTCACAGAAGGGCAGAGTTTAGAGAAGGTAGCCCACGAAAGGAGGGAGCGGGAGGAGCCAGAATCGACCTCCATTAGACAGGGGCAGCCCTCTATTGAGACAGTTATGGCAATCTTCGGCGTACCCTCGGAGGCCAGATTGACAGCAACATCGGGAATGGCGGGGACAGCTTCAGTAAGCGTGTTGTAGCAGTCATCTTGGTGCGGCTGAGGCCTCCGGGAGGATGGATTCTTCAGGGGTGGAGGTGAGCCGTAGGCAGTAGGTTGGTCAGACGGAGACAGAGGAGGCAGAGCGGCTCAGCAGACTTGCGCTAGATGGCCCTTCTTGCCGCAGCGGCGGCAGATTGTGGCTTTGAATGGGCAGGTAGACCGGGGGATGCGCACCTCCACAGCCTAGGCAAGTAGAAGCCACGGCAGGAGAGCGGATCAGCGCTTGGGTCTGCTGCGGTTGCGGACGGCGAGGGGTGGCCCTCAGACGATCCACTTACGTGGAACGGAGGTGTTCTGGCAGTGGAGGTAGTTCATCTATTAGGTTGGTTATGTAGGTGGACTGTTGTGGCGGCGATGGATCTGGAGCCGACAGGGCAGACAAGGCAGGCAAGGCAGGCGAGGCAGGCATATTAGCAGAAACAGCCATTTGCGATAAGTAACATCGATCTCGATGGAGGAGAGGTCTGCTAGTTCAGCGGCCCGAGCCTCATCAATAGCGTAAACCAACATTACTTTTGGCTTCCCTAGTAAACGGCGCCTCAGGAATATGTCCTTGAGGCCACAAACAAACTGCTCCGCCAAATTGTCTTCGAGATCAAGAAAGTCACACTGTGCCGCAGCGACTCACAGAGCCTGGAGAAATTGGTTAACTGTTTCTGAAGGCTTCTGCACTCGCCTGCGATAGGCAAAATGGCGTGCGATCTGTGAAGGCATAGGGGCGTAATAGGCTTGAAGCCCGTCTGTCAGTTCCTGCCAGGTTAAGTCATAAATGGCCCTAGGGGCAGCAAAAGATCTGGCCGTTGCAAACATCTCAGAGCCGCAGGCGGTCAAGAAAAAAACCGCATTTTCTCGCTTGAGAGTACCCCTGCCGGTTGTTGGCAATGAGGAAGCACTCGAACCTTTCTAAGAAGGCTTCCCAGGACTCTCCGCCAGCTCCGAAAGGAGCGAAGGCTGGCATGCCAGCCATCAGTAATCGGCTGAGGCGATTCTGTGAGGCGGTTGAGGCGAATGAGGCGCGGTTGGTTTGTCCGGTCTACGCGCCTAATATAAGCGTTGCTTGTTCTTCAGGTGTCAGGTTGTGCTCAGAGCCGGAGTCCCCTACCGCTCGTCGCCAGTGTTAGATTGGCGGTAGAAATTACGAGGAGGCGTCTGAGGTAACCTTGAACCATTTATTCAAACAAGAACGAATAGAACATCAACTGTGAGTAGACCGGCGTCTCTCTTTCGTCTGACAGCCTTTTATACTCGGCTGTCAAGTAGTTCAACCAATAGCCTCGCGTATGACAGCCCGGCAACCGGCAGGCACGTCTGATTGGCTAAGACGCGCCTGGCTGCTGCCGAGCTGTCATTCGTAAGTCTGAGGACTTACGAGGCTACAACACTAACCACTAAAGCAGACCCATCTGTTCATGTCAAAGAGATGCTATGCTCATGCTTCCATGTCTCCTGAAGAATCTCCCCTTTCCATTCATTCTTGAAGCACAAACATCCATGTTGCACACAATGCAGTGGAAGGTTGAAAGGATTTCATCCTTATGAAATGACAAAGCACCAAAAATCACAGTAAATCATCATAAAGCAATGGCCCTTCAAAATGCATCTCCATAAACAAAAAAATGCTAGTAAATCCATGTCTTCATTCTTTCAAAGAGGATGCCCTCTGAGAAAAACTAAACTGAGCTCAAACAGAAAATGGCTTACAGGTTGTCCTCAAGTTACAACCACAACTGAGTCCAACATTTCTTTTGTAAAGTGAAACATTTGATAAGTGAGTTTTGCTTCTTTTACAACTTTTCCTGCCACAGTTGTTAAGTGAATCACTGCAATTGTTAAGTTAGTGACACAGTTGTTAAGTGAATCTGGCTTCCCCATTAACTTTGCTTGTCATGCGACTCCAGGATACTGTAACCGTCATAAATATGAGTCTGTTCCCAAGCATCTGAATTTTGATCATATGACCCTGGGGATGCTGCAATAGTTGTACGTGTGAAAAATGGTCATAAATCACGTTTTTCAGTGATTATGTAACTTTGAACAGTCACTGAATTAACTGTTGTAAGTTAAGGATTACCTGTATGAAGTTGTATAGGTTGGCTAAAACAAACAAAAAAGGGAGAAACTGAAAGAGAAAGGACTTGGAAAACAATCCCACTTTTGCTAACATTGTTTAAAGAATGAGTAAAGGGGAAAGTAGAGCTGAAGTAAGCACATCACTGGAATATGCGTAGATGATATTAGCAAAACCACATCTGCATAGTTTAGGCAGTTTAGGGAAGAGTTATTAAATGAGATGTTTGCTTAGTATGAGATGCTTAGTAAGGAAAGGTAATCGATGAGGAAACTCTGGGTGTGATCATTGTGATGAAAATACTTCTTTTATCAAGTGTTTAAATCTGAGCCATAGCAGCACAGCCCAGGGAACAAAAGAAGCTGGAACAGCTGCTCTGGGTTTTGTTTTCCCTCCTCTTCCTAAACTAGTTAACAGGCAGCAGACGGATGCTGCTGAACCTGATTTGGCTGCTATAATTACAGCAAGCTGCATCTTACCAAAAATTCTAATTGCAACATTTCAAGAATTGGGGGGGGGGGGATTTCTGACATTGGCCGTTAGAGTTTAGAGCAGGGGTGTCAAACTCAAGGCCCACGGGCCAGATTTGGCCCACAGGATGCTTAGAGCTGGTCTGCAGGGCTACCCTGGAAACATCAAAGGACCGGTCCTTACTGCCTCTGCCAGTGAAAATAGATATCGGGTGGCCCTCCTGAATTCCATTTTTGCTGGCAAAGAGTGGCAGGAAACCGTCGCAGTCTAAAATGGAGCTCGGGAGCCTGTTTTCACTGGCAAAGAGGATCTACTCATTGCTCGTTCACCATCAAAGTCTTTAAATCATAGCACATTCAAATGCACTTTTTGAAATATGTACAAACATTCAGATATATACAATAGCTTCCAATTATGTTAGTTTATTGGAGTACAATGCATTTGCTTTGTGCACTATAGTATACTAAGCACACCAAAGGAAGATCTGAAAAAAGTACCAGGCGGTCTATTTCTAGTAGTCATCCAGATTTTTGCAGCCTAAATGTGTTATTATGGTAATATGTGTGCTGACTTGGACAACCTTCTGCAGAATGGAGAGATGAACAATGAAAAAGATTTTGGTCTGAAAGATTGAATAGAACAGAAGCATCTGCTGCACTTGTTGATTTGGATATCAATATTATCTGCATGAAAACAACACTAATGTGAAAAAGTGAAATATAATAAGCTATCAAAAGATGGTCAGTGAATTAAACATGGTAAACACTGGTGCAACTCAGACTTCCTACCCCGTTCCCCACCTCTATATACATCACCAGTCAGCTGGTTATGAAAATGGTTTAGCAATACCAGGTAAATATTTTAAAAAACTGAGCTAAATACCAATTTCTTGAATGATACAAGAACATTGTGAGTGAAAATTTAGAAAACTGCCAGTAGTGCACAGGTTCTGAATGAGGGTTCCATGTCATGCTAAGTGGAAAAGAACCATCCAAAGGAACCATGAAAATAAAAAATAAAATCAGACTAAAAATCTTTTTTTATAAGATTAGCATACTATTGCCCCTCCCATGTGGTAATTTGGCCATTCGTTCAAATTTTAAAAATAATTTTCTTTAGTGATCAAAAATTACTCTCTCTTATACTCTATTATGAAACTAATGTATGCAATTTATTTAATTTTATGTATTTTAACTACCACCAAAACAAAACATGTAAACCACAAAGCCATTTATATTAATTAAAAATGTATTAAAGTGCTAAGATCATCCTTCCCAGAATCTTGTTTGTATTAATTTACAATGTCCAACAACTGTGGTTGCTAAGAGTCAACGTGGCAATTAAGAGTTGACATCAACTTCTCTCTTGAGCCTTCTCTTTTACTTTAATGTAAAGACTTATGGAGGCCTTTTCCTTCACTGCCAAAGATGATGAAGTGCTGGCAAACAAAAATTGAAACATACAGGAGAAATTAGCAAAATATAAGGCTGAATATGCAGCTATATCTTTATCATCACTTAAAATTTCTGTGGGAGTGACAAAGCCAGCTACGTATCAGATTGCCTTTGATAACTTTAAAAAAAAACCCTCCCATTGGGAGATAAATCTTGGCATAAACAAAGGGATTGGCAAATACCATGGGAGGGACCAGGAACAGCCTTTGTGGCAACTCCCTCCACTGGGGATATAAATAAGGGCAAATGGGATGACGGATTACAGTTGGAATTCCAGTACCAGGCTGTGCAGCTGAAGTGGGCCTTTTCTAATATTTGGATTCTAAATCTAAATCACTATGAGTTGCAGCACTAAGGGTGGTGGAAGCAGTGTTGGTGGTGGCAGGATCTGTGGTGGAAGCAGCATCAAGATTACATCCTCAGGGTCCTCAAGGGGACTTTCTGGAAAAAGTTATGGAGGATCCCGGAGTGGCTATGGAGGAGGTGGTTTCAGCAGTGGTAGCTGTGGGAGAATTAGTAGAGGGAGAATAAGTTATGGAGGTAGCTGCTATGGTGGTGGCAGCTATGGTGGTGGCAGCTATGGTGGTGGAAGTTATGGTGGCCATGGGGGAAGTGGATATGGTGGTGTTTGCTATGGTGGTGGCAGCTATGGTGGTGGCAGTTATGGCGGTGGCAGCTATGGTGGTGGTTCTGGCTACCCATTCAGCAGTGGTAGTTTTAGTGGTGGTGATGGAGGCCTCTTCTCCAGCAATGAAAAGGCAACCATGCAGAATCTTAATGATCGCCTGGCTAATTATCTGGACCAGGTGAAAAGACTGGAAGATGAAAATTGTCAGCTTGAGATCTGGATCAAAGAATGGTATCAGAAGCATGGTGATATTGGACCAGACAAGGACTATAGTCACTATTACCAAGAAATTGACCAACTCTACAATGAGGTATGTATACAATCTGTGATCATACGGTAGATTACTGCTTTAATGCCATCTATATAAAAGATGAAGTGGGAAGGCCCCTAGAAATGAAAGAGAATTTGGAAGGAGAAATGGCAGGAAGAGAAAAGAGATCAATAAATCAATATTGTAGGACATGAGATGAGATAGAAATAATCATTTTCTAAATAAGCATAGAGTTTAATCCTACATTAATTGTTCCTTTCACACTAATGCTAATTTAATTCTTCATAATCTACAGCTTCTCTAAATTAATGAAAATGAAAACCAATCATATTCCTGCCCTCTTCTCACATTACTACACAGAAAAAAGCTAATGAGAAAAAAAGACAACATCAGTATAAGAATTAGTTCTTTTGTGGCAGTGGCAGCAGCCTTTTAAATTATTTATTAGGACTGTGCAGATATTCACTGAAGTTTGAAATATGAGTTGACAACACCTAAGACCAAACTTGTCTTTTTCCAAGATTGTGCTGCAAATGAGAAAGGTTGCCATAGCAGCCTTGGAAGGAGATATTCTTATGAGAAATATGACATGCATATTTCAAATTACATTTGCCCTTAGAATCTGGATTATGGCTCCTATGCTTCATTCTTGTTAGATTGTGATTAATACTGATATGATAACTTAAAGATTAGTTACTAATTTAACAAGTTATTAACTGAAAATATTCTTAATGCTCTAAATGCATCATTTGATCATTCAGTCTGTATTTAATACAGATCAACCATATAATGTAAACAAAAAAATAACAGGTTGATGTCAGCAGGGTTTCCAAGAGATATATTTTAGCAGAGATATTATTTTCTTCAAATAGATTTACTGAGAACATCATATATAACAAGACTGAATTATTTAGAAATATTTGTTTAGAGATTAAACAAAAAAGAAGAAATATATTAAAGAGAGGTATTAGGCAAAAATGGAACCCCTGGGAGACAAGAAATCCTGTAATGATAATTAGCTATGAAGTACACATATTTTATGTACTTTAAAATGGGAAATGTTACTTTTACTTTCACTCTCTGTGTTTTAGGATTTCTTGGTATCTTTTCTAGCAAGGTATAAAAGAACCCAGTCTAGAATATTGATAGACATCAGTTTGGGAAGTAGATTCAAATCCTTATTTGCCATAATGAAAGGGGGCAGGAAGCACATATGATTCCATGTCTACTGCACAGAACTCTCCATCTAGGCATTGATTCAAGTATGTGTGTTCACTAGTTAATTCTTGGAACACCAGATGACAATAGATGCGATTGGTCAATCAGTGATTCTTCCTTCTCAAGTAAAATGGTTTTCAATGGGAATTGTCATAAACTCAGCAGCCAGAGAAACTAAATAATGTTGGTGCATAGATGCAGGAGGTCATGTCTTCAGATATAAGCAAAACACAACAGATATTCATAAAGTCAGGTCTTAAAAGTAGAACTAATATCAAACCAGAAAATAGTAGGAGAAGAAAGATAGAAGAAGAAGAAGAAGAAGAAGAAGAAGAAGAAGAAGAAGAAGAAGAAGAAGAAGAAGAAGAAGAAGAAGAAGAAAGTGTTACCTTTTCAGACTTCACATTTCTTAAAGTGTAATCTTACAGACAGATCAAAATCACATATTTCAACATCAGTTGTACCAAGCAATCAAAACAATCATAGTGGTTTACTTATTGCTGTGTCATAAACAACTCTATTATTTATTTATTTTTCAGCTGATTGCTGAAACAGATGATTATAACAAAATTCTGCTGAATATAGATAACACCAGGATGACTGCTGAAGATTTTAAGTTGAAGTGAGTATGATTCACTTCACTTGCTTCCTTCTAATCTTGCTGCACTCAGTGATTTTACCTGAGAAAGGGATTCACCACTTTCTCGATTACAAACTCCAAGTAGCTAGTAATAGTACAATTCAAAGATGGGAGGTTCAAACAATCACATTGTGTGAAATGTCCCTTTTCAGAATTTCTCCAGCTTAAAGTGCTTTTTTGGGGGAAGACACTCCATTTCATCCCCTTTCTCCCCTGTTTTTCCATGTGTTCTTCTCCTTAAATAAACATTCATCCTTCAATAATCTCTGAGCATCTTCACTCTTCACTGTACTTTGGGGGATTGTTGACCTTTTTCCACAAGGATTTGTTTTTTGGTGCACTTTGTGCAAATGTGTTAATCATGAAACCTGTAAACTCTCCTGTGGAATAGATATAACACTGAAGCTGGTCTCCGTCAGAATGTGGAGGCTGATATCAATGGATTACGCCCACTCTTGGATCAACTCACTCTTGCCAAGTCAGAACTGGAAATGCAATTTGAATCCCTCAAAGAAGAGCTGATATGTCTGAAGAAGAATCATGAGGAGGTAAGAGCACCAGTGAACAGAAGTCTAACATTCAGAGCTTCTGACCCTTACATTTCAGGTAATAGGCTATCCACCACCCACTTTGTTTGGGAGCAAAATTCAAAGAATGAATTGAATGACACCCAAAAATATTTCACTGCTGTTCCTTGATATAGCTTGGGCCAGGCAACACTTCTGTAGTAAAGAGTCGGTGACACAATTCAAAACAAAACAGCATCCAGGAAACAAATGTCTTTGAAGTGGCACCTTGCCCTTCATTTTGTGAAGATGCAGTAATCTACTTTCTCACCAAATCTCATATTTCCACATTTTATAGGCCTACTTCTTCTTTTATTTTTTCCATAGGGAAAGATGGATAAATTTAATAAAGATGGGATATAAATAAATATTATGCACAGATGCACACACAAACTGGTTCAGTAGGCAAATTCAGAATTTGGAGAGCAGATTGTGGTTTGAACATTCACAAAATTGTTGCCACAGTGAGTCTGAGCAACCCAAAGGGCCTATACATGAGGTGTGGGGGAGGCTACTGCTACCCATGATTATATTTACTGGGAATAATCATCTAGTAATTTGTTTTTTTAAGAATATTTTTGCATAGTGACCAAATGTTGAGTCCTTTTGCATTTCATGTCAGAACACTAACTTCAGAGAGAGGGAAGGGAGACTGAAGAAATCATGGAACTATAAGAAGTTATATTGTCCATAGATAGACCTGGATTACAAAACAATTGTATGCCAGGCATTGACCTGTCATAAAAACATTTTCTTTCATGAGAAGGAAATGTAAAACATCCTTCTACTTTATTTTGGTTTTTTTTTAACATTACAAATTGAGTTATTCTCCTTTTAAAGTGTTTTTTAGTGTCAGTTTCTTATGATTCATTTCTTCATCCCCATTACTACAGACACTGAGAGGACTCCGAGGCCAGAGAGGCCATGGTGATGTCAGTGTTGAAGTGAATGCTGCGCCTGGACAAGACTTGAAACAACGTTTAGATCAGCTCCGGTGTGAATATGAAAACATCATTGAACAAAACCGAAAAGAGGTTGAAGCCTGGTATGAAAGCAAGGCAAGTGAAATATATTTAAACAGTCTGTTCATCTTCCAGTGATCAGAAAATATAAATGCTTTTCATCACCCACAACATATAGAAATATTTTGTGGGCTTTGATGACATGAGCCAAAAGAAGCCTAAGTTGTAGGTTGAAAGAAATAGCTAAATATCTATTTGTATATCCCCAAGACATCCTAGAAGCAATCTGAATAAGGTTGGAGAAATTGGAGATGAAAAGCAGGAAATATGGGAGTCCCACAAAAAATGTCTGAAATTGCAGGTGGTGAGAAAGTGATTAGCATAATTCTTAACATAAAACAGATTAACAGTTCATTGACAATAATAGCTCAATTCAGGGAAACCCACAAATAAGGAGAAAACAACAACAATAATCCCTTTTCCATCCCTTCCCCCAAGCAAAACAGGCAATCAGTCCCATTGTGCCCCTTTGAAGGGTTGTGCAGTTGGAGCAGTGCAATGGAATAGCGCCTATAAAAGAGCGGCTATGGAAGGAGAGGGGCTTTGGAGAAAGAAAGAAATGGACTAGCATGTTAGGATGAATCAGATATTTTCAAAAGAAGAGATCTTAACATGGTCTAACTCCACTGCCAATTCTACACCAAATTTTCCCATGCCCCCAAATTACCTTCTTCTTTTTTCTTATTTTTATTCCTTTGATTCTTTCAGATGGAAGAGGTTCGCCAAGAAGTGACTTCAAGTGATCAGGAAATAAGTTCAAGCAACCATCAACTTTCAGAACTGAGACGCGAGTACCAAACCCTTGAGATTGAGCTCCAGTCCCAAATAAGCCTGGTAAGTGACAGCATGTGGAAACGATTAAGTCAGCATGTTATACAAATCATTGTCTAGTAACTAAATATTTCTATTCTCCCTTCTCTTCTGCTAAAAGAACCTCAGCATTTTCTTGAAGATCAGGTCCTATGTATTGCCTTTCTATTTTCAGATTCAATCTATGCAAACCAATCTGGAGGATACAGAACGTCGATACAACATGCAGCTACAACAGATTCAGAATATGATTGAACCAGTAGAAGGAGAATTGGCTAGCATCCGGTGTGAGATTGAAAGTCAGAATCAAGAATATCAGCTTCTCCTTGGCATCAAAACTCGTCTGGAACAGGAAATCTGCCAATACCGCCGATTGCTTGAGGAAGGGCAGCAAGAAATGTATGTTGACCAGGAAATGTGAATTGATTGCTTTCCAGGCAGGAGTTAGGCTCTGTGCTCTTGAACAAAGCTTGCTGATAATCATTTATCATTAAATCATAAGCATCTCCTGGAAGGTTCTAGCCCCTTTAGGGTGTCGTATTATACTTAATTTGTGAGCATTCCGCACAACCTTAACACCTTGACATTGCTTCAGTGACTTTTTTATGAGAAGTTACCATTGCCTTTAGAGTAAATGTAATACTGCAGAATTTCAGTTCATATGGAAGCCAAGGAGGATAGAGTTGAGCTGTACTCAAACTCCAGTTTTGTTGGTTTCCCTGTGAACTGAAATTTAGCAATATTAACTGTCACTGGAAAAAACATGACTAGAAACAGGTTATGCCACTTACTTAGAAGAGGGGAAGTTTACATGTATAATGCCTAAAGAAGGTCTGTGAATTAAGAAGGAAAGAGGTAATGAATAACTATAGTGAATAAAGTTACCACATTGCCTTGAATTGACTTAGACCACTAGTTCATACACACAAATGCTGACAAAACCAGTTAGGAGATGATCTACTAGAATTAATGTAGAACTTTTCCCCACATTAAATCATAATTATATTATTGAGCTTGATGCTAACATCATAATAGTTATTTTATTTGAGGGGGGTGGCGATTCTTTCCCTGGGTAAGAATTTCTATTATTGGTTGACGGATGGATGGATTACACTTATATCAGAAATATATTATAAGAGGTTATATTTCTCTTCTTCCAGTGGCTCAGGAGGATATGGAGGAGGACATGGAGGTGGAAGAAGAGGTGGAGGAGGCATCAGCGGAGGAGGTGTTTGTGTAGGAGGAGGTGTCAGTGGAGGAAGCCTCGGTGGAGGAGGTGTTTGTGTAGGCGGAGGTGTCAGTGGAGGAAGCATCAGCGGAGGAAGCCATGGTGGAGGAGGCGTCTGTATAGGAGGAGGCATTGGTGGAGGACACATTGGAGGAGGAATTTCTTCACGTCCTCAGTGCTATCCGACATCTTCACATTCTCAGGGAGGCAAAACAGGTGAGAATTACCGTGACCATCATTTTTTTTCTTTTTTTCTTTGCTTGCAGGAAAGAATAATATTAATCAGTAAAGGTGACTTTAAATGTAGCTTATTTCTTTTTATAACAATGGAAAACTCTTTAATGGAAAAGTACATAAAGTCTGGTTAACTATGGAAAATCAGAAATAGGAATGCTGGAAAATTACCATGCTGTAGCTGACCATTATCTATGCAGCTGTTTGGCACACTAAGGAATTGTGTATCATTTGGTTTGCCAATACTATCCTAAAGAGAGAGTTCAGTGCCATCCATTTCTTCAACTAAGGTTGCCCATAAAGTTTGGAATTAGTGGCTGAAGCTATATTTTGCAGAGTTCAGAGTTCCTCAGATTAGTAGTAGGAACCAGAACTAAATTTGAGGCTGGAATATATAACAGCCAGAGAACATCACTTTGTTGGCTTGGCAGAAGAGCAAAAGATGGGCAATGCAATAATTGTACAAATGGCAACCAAACTGGAGGCTTCATATAGATTGCTGTTTGGTGGAGGGGGGCAGGAGTTGAGGCAAAGTTTAGCATACCTTTAATCCTTCAATGATTTTTGGCTTAAACCTTAGATTCTCAGGACCCTATGTAAGAAATTCTTCCATTTTCTTTGTCTCATCTGAACTGGGTTATTTAAATGGCAATTTAAATTAGCAATTTAAACAGCTACATAACAGCTACATGTTACCATCCCAGTCTTCTCCTGTAACTTTTGAAATATTGTGAGGTACTTTATTTCATCTGCAAACAGAGTTATCAAGTTTTTTCAACATTTGCTCTTAAAGTTTTTTTTAAAACACTTTCCTCCCAATACACATTTTTGGGTGCCTAAACAAGGGATGGAGCTTTGATCAAATGAGTCATAATTGTCATCTTCTCAGGTGCAAAAGACCAGGTCCACATGTGAAGGTCCAATTAAACTTTTTTATTGCTAAACAGCCCATGCACAGGAATTTTCTCAACTAATGCTTAATACCTGCTTGGAATTAGATAGGGTCAATGTAATTCAAGGGAGGTTAAACTTGGTCCACTTGTGGCTACATAGAGATTCTAGGCTGATCCCACTTCTAACTCCATCCCAGGTTCTGTCATTCCTTCTCCTGCACATCTTCATTTTCTGTCACCCTTGGAAATGCCCCTGCCATCAGTCTGGACAAGGATAGATTACCTTTGAGATGAAACAAAGAAAATGGAAGGAGATCATCTGAAAGATGCTGATAAATTGAAAAAAATAGTTTTGTTTTGTTCAATTAGATTAGTTCTAAAAAAAATTCAGAACACCCTAAGACAGCTTGCCTATTTTTCCAGAAAGTTACAAGAGACTTTAATTTAAATGAATTTATAACATTTGCTGCTGTTCAGTATCTGAAATGCTTTTCTTTTTCAGTAGTTTTTTTAAATATTTAAAGTAATATAAAACCCATCATTTCAAAGGGTTTGTTGGTTGTTTATTTCATTCTATCAAGATAAAGAGAGTCTCTGCAGGGAACAGACTTTCTCCTAGTCTTTAGAAAATATATTTGACCACCAAAAATCCATGAGTTTTGCTTCTCAGTTCTTGTTGTTTGTATTTGTAAGTTTCTCCAGAGATTTATTTTTCTCTCTTTGTCTTTTTCAACAGGACATGGAAGAAAATCTTGTGACTGATACTTCCAAATTCCTCCAAGAATTTCTATGATCAAAAAAGATCTGCTCAAATTCTCTGCATAAATCCTCATAGTAGATAGGTCTCTGCTCTTCCATTTCTATGTCAATGACCATCACAAAAGATTTCTCTGTTTCATCCACTCTTTAAAGCATTTTCTTGGAGGATATGCTTTCTCTTTCTTTAGTTCATTTGTGACTGTCCTTGGGCTTTTGATACTAATGAAAATTGTCTAATAAAGCTCTGTTGCTGCTTGTTGCAATCAAAAAAATCTGTCTCTCTTGTTATTTTTGCCATGCAAGCATTTAATTAGTGTAAGTAGTCTATAGATGTGGTTCAGACTTTGCAAATGGCTTTGCAAATCTCCACTCACAGAGGGAATTAATGCCCTTTTTAAAACAATCCAACATACCTTTCAACTGACAATGTGAAACTCTGCTAGAGGCAGTTTTTGAATTAAAGCAACCATTACAAAATGCAAGCTTATATTTGAAATGATACATTGGCAAGATGTGCATCAACAAAGTATGTGTGGTTGGATGCTAAGTAACTGTTTATGTGTAATTAAGGATTGCATTTTTTACAATTCTAATTTCTATCTGAAGAAACAGAATTGTATTTTAATTTTATTTTATTAAGCCCATTTACTACTCATTATCAAGCAACTCTGGGCTTTTATTATTTTTTATAGAGAAAAAAATATTGCTGATTTTCTACCAACAGTAAAAGTTACTTTACAAACATCTGAAATTGTGCCTCCATTTAGGGACAAGATAATTCTCAATAAATATATACGTTGGCAGCATAAAATGGACCATAAGTCTTGCCCACTGTGATCCTCAGTGTTGAAGTCTAAATAGCATCCACATTGCTTACCTCAGTCTCTGCCCCTTCTGCATCGATTTCTTTGAGAAGAAAGATCAAGTCTTACAATCTCATTTCTTGGTTGTTGTTGTGGATAGCTTGATTGGTGGTACATTATGTGGAGAGGGTAACAACACAACAGTGATAGTATGATTGTACTTAATAGTAATTAAAATAACCTAAAAGATAGAGAGAAGATCCAGACACTATTAATATGTTAAAACATGCAGTCCTTTAGCAATAGCAATAACACTTAGACTTATATACCACTTTATAGTGCTTTACAGCCCTCTCTAAGCAGTTTACAGAATTAGCATATTGCCTCAAACAATTTGGGTCCTCATTTTACCCACCTTGGAAGGATGGAAAGCCGAGTCAACCTTGAGTCGGTGAGATTTGAACTGCCAAATTGCAGGCAGTCAGCAGAAGTAGCCTGCAGTACTGCACTCTAACCACTGCGCCACCAGGGCTCTTTAACATTATTAAATCCAGTCACACAGAATCATATTTTCCCTTCCTGTTTTTAAAATATAAAATGCTTCAAAAATAGATAAAACTTCATTTTGAGAACTTCATGGATAGGCATGTAAGATTTTTTGGCAACTATTTGTTGACGCTTCCTTCTGGGATGCTATTTGACACCGGTCTTAGATTTCCTGGACATTTCATCCCATCCAAATACTCATCAGACTTGATCCCACTTAGCCTCGTTTGAGTACATAACATGGCATAACTTGTGGGTGGGGGAGAGAAACAGAACAAAATGTAATTGTTGTTGTTCTTGATGATTATGATGATGTAGACATTGGCATCATTTTAGGCCTTTCATTTCATTCATGTTTTGAGCTACTATTATAGTCTTTCTCCAACCTGGCAAACTTCCAGAACTATAAAAGTCCATTACTAAGAGCTCTGGGTATTTATATACAAATCACTTAGTGACTGTTCAAAGTTATAACCAATTCTAAACCCAATTTACAATGGTCATAACAAACAACCATAACGGGCAGATTCCATTATGGCTGAATGTTGAGGACTCCCTCAACATGTATTATCCTGCTGCAGATTTTTGTGTGAAAAAGTAAAAATTGTGATGGGAAACATCTCTTGTTCTCATATCAACATTGAGGGTTTTGTAGGATAGGGCTCTGACACATAAACACCATTATGCCTTTTTTGACTGCCCTCCTGTGGCTGCTGCTGTTTTGCCTCTACTCTTCTCTGGCATGGCCAGAGGTGTTATTCAGCAGATTCTGACCAGTTCTGGAGAACCTGTAGTGGAAATTTTGAATAGTTTGGAGAACTGGCAAATATCACCTCTGACTGCCCCCGCCCCAATCTATTCTCTGCCTCCTGAGTCCCAGTTGATCGGGAAGAAATGGGGATTTTGCAGTAACCTTCCCCTGAAGTGGGGAGGGAATGGAGATTTTACAGTATCCTTTCCCTGCCACACCCATCAAACCATGCCATGCCCATCAAGCCATGCCCACAGAACCGGTAGTAAAAAATTTTGAATCCCACCACTGCTCATGGTTGATTTGAAAATGCCTTCCCATTTCTCAGCTACATTTTCAAGTAAAGAGAAGTCATTTTCTCCTCTTTCTTGAGTGTCCAGAAAATATCTCTTAGGTGCAATAGCCACTTTTTTAAAAAAATCAGACAATAACAATCTCTATACTCTTTCATTTTGAAGGTTTTCTTTATTGCTTTCACCTAACTCAATTTACCCACCTGCAACAATGATCTTTAAAATAAATGTTAAATATGGATAATCCTCAACTTATGACTTGTTGCTTAGCAATCTTTCGAAGTTACTATATGGTAGGCTACCTTAGTACTACTTATGACCCACATTCAAAGTTATAATAGTCTGAGGTAATGTCACTGAAATTTTGGGTACTTCAAAATGGCCACATTTATAACTATTTGCAGTGTCCTGGGGTCCAATGACTATGTTTTATGATAGTTTTACAAAAACAAAATGGCACATATTTCCAGTTTCAAACAAAGCCCATAGTAAACTATTGATTCACTTAACAACTGTGAAATTTGCTTAGCAACTAAGGAGTTGTTTAATGGCCATGGTGATTTATTTAGCAACCACCACAAAAAAAGTCATAAAATTGTGTCATTACATGACCAACCCATTTTATGACCATCATGACTTATTACCCTGATGGTCAGCATCCATTATGATAGTAAACCAAGGACCTTCTCTTAATGCAGATAGATCAGGGGTGTTTTATCTCAATGCAGATAGATCAGGGGTGTCAAACTCACGGTGCCACATTGTTCTCATGTGACATTTCATAATCCCCCCCCTCGCTAAACCAGGGGTGGGCATGGCCAGTGCATGGTGCATCCAGCCCATAGGCTGCAAGTTTGACAACTCTGAGATAGATAATACAGACTTCAGCAATACAATCTAGGGCTCAGCTAAAAAGGAGGAGCAAAACACAGAATACGAAAAAAATTGCTTTGATGGAAACAATTAGACAAGAATCTGAACTTTCATCTGTTCAGATTTCATCTGTTCAGAATCCTCTCTAATTCACTGAATGATAACGACTGAGGGGGAGCTACATGACAGTAAGTCTTGCAAGTTTTTATTGTTATGTCACATCTCAATAAAAGCAGCATTAGCCTTCTTGTGGAGTTGATTTCTTGGTTTCATTTACCTAGTGGGATTGTCAAGGAAGAAGAGGATAGCTCAGGGAATTCAGACCTGCCCAGCTAACCAGGAAAAGGACATACTCTTATCTATTCTTTTATTTTGCACCATGTTCAGATTCTAGCCCAAAGCTTTTAGTTATGAATGAACACCACTGAACTCAGGCTCCTGACCCAATAGTTCAATTTATGAAATATGATATGATGTAGAGATTGAAAGAGAGATTAGTGCTTTTCCACACATGCAATATGACTTTTCCCACTACTACTGAGTCACAATCACCTCATATCCTGCTGAGTCAGTGGACCAGTTGCAAGTTTCACGCCCTTCATCCTGAAAAACCCTGCTAAACACTGGGAATCATCTTCAGAATGTGAAGGGAATCCTAATGATGTTTTAATTCAGGCCTACACCACACAATACTTTCAGGATTAGGAATCTATATAACCAGCCATTTCTTTTTCAAGCTATGTTGAATAAATCTTAGGACTAGATTTTTTTTAAAATCATAAATCTTACATAGGGTGATTTTTAGAAAAGTCAGGGAAAAAATAAAATTCAATTGAATCTAAATATAATAGACATAAATTAATAATAAGGTATTAACTGAACTGATGTAATTATTTGTCAGATATTAAATCATATTTCCTTCCTAACTCAATAAAAATGTATACCTTGTTTGGTGGTTTGGAGTTTTAATCAAAACTTTAGAGCTTTGGGCCAGAGTTATGTATTTCTGCTTTACAATACTTCCTTGGCTTCATCAGAAATTCAACAATAATGTTATTGTCAAACAATCTGGGGATCAGATAATGGAGAAAGTCAGGTCAATTTCTCAAAATACACTTGATTTGGAAGTGACAAAAATGAATTGTGTAAAAGAAAAAAGAGAGTATATTTTAATCAGATTTTAATTAAAGCTGCAGGTACACTGATATCAACTGTCATATACATCAGGGTAAATCATATTCTTGATGGATTAATGCATTGACAGTTTCCCTTAGGTATCTAGTATGAAAATACAAGAGTGACACCTGCAGGAAATGGAGAATGAGGCCTTTCATAAGCCCTGTGAAATGTCATAAAAGATATTTTCTTCTAGCCACTCATGAGGCGGAAGACACAAAACGTCTCTTATTATGTGTCATTCAACATCCCATCCTGCTTTAGGACAGCACATAGCTCTGAGCACCACAAGGTGGTGCAGCAAACACAATACTGTCAGTCCAAATCTATTGGCAGCCATTTTTTAATATAAAATTATGAAATCACAGATACCGGCTAGATTCCACCAGAAGAAAACAATATTTCACTTTAGGCCAGACAAATAACATATCGGCATGAAGAACAACATACTGGGCTTCAAAGTGAATCTGTTTAGTTACGTATGTATAAATGAAGATACCTCCACATTCACAAAGAGAGGATGTAGCAGCAGATGGCAGCAGATGGCTTGCCGTGTCTGGATGCACAAGCTGATTGGCTACTACTTTGGCAAGTATACCAAAGTTTTAGGTTAAGCTGGAAAGTCATATACAATTAATGCAGGTTTCTCTTCAAGCGACTTTCCTTTCATCATCAGTAAATGAAGTGGAAAATGTGTGATCTGAAAAAGGAACTTCACTGTGAAATGGGGGTGAAGGGGAAGTCTAGTTATCTGGAATTACCTGTAGAATTTTTTTGCAGTTGTACTGTGTGATGCCTTAATCCCATCTTCCATAAAATAAATTGAGATTGGAACAGTACCTGTTGTTGTGATTCTGCCTCTGCTTTATGGATTTTGTTACAATGAAAAGCCCTCACTCCAGAAATCCAATTTATGTTCCAGCCATGTATCTATAAACCCATTGCTGGCTCCATATATGGAAAGTTTCAGGGGTGGGCTGCTGGGAGTTTGCAGGGGTTCAGGAGCTAAGATTCTAGCTAAGATTCTGTGCAATTTGGAGAACCCCCAAATCCCACTCCTGGTTGACCCAACCCACTCCCCCCCTCCCCTCCCAGAAGTTGATACGTGGCCATTTTGGATACAGGTAATTACAGGGTCCGTGCGGAGGCTGGGGGAAGGCCAAAAATGGGTGTGCTTCTGGCCTCCAGAGGGCCTCCAGAACCTGGGGAGGATGTTTTCACCCACCCAGAGGCTTAAGGAAAGACTCCAGAGTATGGGGAGGGCAAAAATGTCCCCCCTGCCATGGTGCAGGAGGCAGACTAGGCAACACCCACCATCCACGCCACCCAGCAATCGGGCAAAAAAATTTGCTAATATTTTTAAGCCCACCCCTGGATGTTTGTTCCCAAAACCTACTTCGAGTATTTATTGGACACATTTGGGCATTCTAAGATCTGCTTAAGAAGACAGTAAAATGATGTCTCTTTCCATTCTATGATTCAAAGGAAAACTGAAATCTTATTTCTGCAGTATAACATTGGCATCTGATTATAACAAAATTATTACCGGCTGCGAAGTGAATGGAGGAAAAGTTAAAAGATGAAGTGGCATAGGCACACATACCTCAACAGTTCAACACCATAGGTATGCTTCCATTGTACAACAAGTTTCAAGCCTGTATTGCCTTATAATTATTATTTCTAATTAATATAATAAATGTACTGTAAATCAAGAATGGTTGATGCTTGAAATATCTGGAGATCAAAGATATCCTCCCTTTCATGTGTGTCAGTGAATAATATGGCATCTCTCACCTTACATGTGCAAAAGCATAGTACATTGGTATGCAAATCTTTCTTTAACAGTGGCAGGATCTTCTGTGACTTCAGAAAGCAGCAGGTTAGCCATATAGTTGGACAAAGCTAAGTATGGATATTCTTATTTATTTATTATTAAATCTATATGCTGCCCATCATTATCTTATATCTACTTCGACAGCTGAGATAACTGCCTCACTCTGCCCAGTGGTAGAATTGGTCTTGACAAATATGAAATGATGACTTCATTTATTACAATATGTCAATCTTGTTGGGGAATAAACACATTTTGAAATGATCTTCACCCATCAGATTTGCAACATCTAAACTTACTTATCATCTTTAGTCTGGCACCCTTTGCATAGTACTAAAACCACTTGTGCATCCACTTGAAGATTATTGTGAGCTTGCACTGCTTCTGTTTACAATATTGCCCCACAGTTGGTGGGGAAAGATTGTTGCTGAAACTCAAGCAGCTGCAGTCTGAGTGGATCCAATTATTGTTTCTTCAAGAGCAAAGGAAGGAATTTATCATATTCCCCAACCAACACACCCAGTGAAAATAGATGCAGCTTCTGTAGCTGTTACAAAGGTTGCTGTTAAATTTTAATTTATAATGCAGTGAAGCAGGAAAAGGATACACAAAAATCAGTATGAAAAAGCAGGAAAAGGATACACAAAAATCAGTATGAAATTGTTATTTTATATTAAATTTGGATTATTTGTATTTTTGGCCCTCACCTTACCCTGATTTGTTGTAGAGAGACCATTACGCTACGTTACTCCAAAAACAAGTTTGGTCTTTGAGTAAGAAAATGTTCGGCAGCTTGTTTTAGGGGAAAGCAAAGACTCTCCTCTTCTGTGATGACATTGATTTTGTTTCCAAGAGCAACGAATTGTGTTTTGAGCACTTAAATGCATTTGTTTTTCTTTTCCAGAAATATGTTGCTTCAGGTTGTGCCAGAGAGGTATGCAGAGAAGGAGATGAAGCTACTCAAGTGGAATGCAGATCATTCCTCACCCAAAAGATTCCGAGCTGAAACCAAAACAGAGATTGATCCCTAGGGATACCAGAGACAGCCCATCCTCAGGTCACTGAGAGTTCAGTCCATGGTAAGTGCCTCCCCTCCTTCTCAGAGTGAAGCTATGTTTGGCCTCTGCTCAAATACTTTAAGGAATTAGAGGGCAGTCGGAGGAAGTTTCCTGGTGTGCCCAAAAGGACTTCATTGTAAGCAAAATGTAGTATAATGTAGCAAAAGTGTAGCCATTTCATAAGGCTTCATATGTTCTTTGATTGGTAAAAGACAAAAATTAAATAATTTCATTTATACCCTGTTTCCCTAAAATAAGACCTCCCTAGATAATAAGCCCAATCAGGCTTGTAAGCTTATACGCTAAAATAAGCCCTCCCCCAAAAATAAGCCCTCTCCCAAAATATTACAACATAGCAGCAGACATGAGGTGACCACGCTCGCCGCTCCTGCACCTCACCAATAATAAAACCTCCCTGAAAATAAGGCCAAGTGCTTATTTCTGGGGTCAAAAGAAAATATTATTGTCTTATTTTGGGGGAAACACGGTATTTCTAATTAATTAAAATTAAGTTGAGTTTGTGTACTTATTCTTTACCTAGGCATTTAATAATTTCCCCTTTCTATCACCACACAACTTAAAATCTGGTAGCAACTTGACAGTTCTGGATGGCATGAAGACCATGTGTGTTCATGGGGCTTCAGTCTGTCCAGTTCTGTATGGGAATTATTAATTGATAATAAATCAAAATCTGAACATCAGCAAAAGTCTTCCTTTGAGCATAAATGGTATAAAGTTACAAGCAAAGTCTTCTTAAAGTTCTCTAGGAATTTTAGAGGATGCAAAAGTTTGTTAATAACCCTGAAATATATTGGGGCTAAACTAAATACAGAACAAATCACATGGTTGTATGTTATTTATGTCAATAACAAATCAATTTTGGGACAACAGCATGAGATTTAATTTTTGACACACACCTTCACAGCTAATCCTGATTCTCTCCACCCTATCCCCACCTATAGTTCCTATTTGCCTTGAATGAGAAGCTTCACTAGTAGTAAAGGCTCTTTCCTCATAGAACTAACACACACTTGGAAATATGCAGGGAAAAAAGATTTATAGCTTTCTCTATTCTGAAACCTTTAGTAATAATCTGCTTTATGCGTCCAAGATTGTTTCATTCATAAATAAAAACTCTCAGGGGAGCAGTACTTGTAAATTGCTTCATTGTTTTCAATGAGAAGGAAAAATAGTGTGCAATTTTAGAATTGTAAAAAGTATATAAATCAATGTCAGTTTGTATCATTCATATTTTGTATAACTGAAAGAATTTTCTAAATGTCTCCTATTTCTCATCTGGAATCAAGGCTACAAAATAAGAAATACGTTTCAACCCCTACCCCCAGACTCTAGTTCTGGCTTCTTCAAACTTTTGTTTTCCAGATGTGCCAGTCCACAGCTTCCCTGATTTCCAGCCAGCATAGATATGTTGGCAAGGAATAGCAGAAATTGTACTATAGCACTTCTGGAAAGCAGCAGATTGGAGATAGATGGGCTAGTCTACCTACAGATCACTCTTTCTGCTTTCCAGCCTTTCAAACCAATCTCTTGATTGTTCATAGTGCTGATACAGACTCTAATGGAGTAGAAAGGCCCTCTAATCTGTTCCAAATGAAGGCGTAAACATGCTTTTCAGGATGCTGAAATGGAAAGCTGAAAATGTTGAAAGGTAAAGGTTCCCCTCACACATATGTGCTAGTCGTTCCCGACTCTAGGGGGTGCTGTTCATCTCGGTTTCAAAACTGAAGAGACAGCGATGTTCAAAGATGTCTTCATAGTCATGTGGCCAGCATGACTAAATGCCGAAGGCAAATGGGACGCTTCCCTTCCCACCAAAGGTGGTTCTTATTTTTCTACTTCCATTTTTACATGCTTTCAAACTACATTTTTACATGCTTTCAAACTGGGACAAGCAAAGGGAGCTCACTCTGCTACGCAGTGCTAGGGATTCAAACTGCCGACCTGCCAATCTTTCTGATCGATGTTGTACATTGCTTTAATGTTGTAAATATTGTACATTGCTTTATAATATATATCTAGACAAATCTACAACCCATTGGGTCATCCTCTGATAGGCAAAAAAGCAGTGGGAATGGGAATGATTTCTTGCTGGCTTTCTCTTGTTGTTTTTTCTTTGCTTGGAAGCTGGCAGGGAGCATCAGAAATCATAATCATGTGATCAAAGGGACATTACAACAGCCACAATTTTGCAAATAAAACTGGTCTGAATATTGTGGAAATTTCAATCCCATAGGTAACACGTCCTGGGTTTTTTAGGCATTATTTAAATTAGTGGATTTTTAGATCCCTTAATTTCAAAATTGTTGCAAATTAATATACCATTTGGGCTAATGTGAAGTTCAAACAGATAAACAGTAGTGTAGTGTTTTAGTAATGTATAGATATACTTCCCTAGCTTAGGATAGCAATCAGGGGCATTAATTGACTCATGCCAAAAAGGCTTTGCAAGGTCAGAGTTTCGGTCTCTCACCACTTCAGGGGTTTCATTGACAATGTGACTCAAAGCAGTGATTGATAGTGACAGCTTGTGTTAGGCTAAGAAAAACATTGTGGGTGTGACTACAACCTGAATGGCTGGCAAGCAAGGAGATTAAAAAGGCAGGGACTATGGGAACAGATGCAGTAAAAAAGAGACAAAGGTGTTTTTCCCCCTTTTGTTTGTTTGTTTAAAAAGGTTGACAGGGTTGGAAAGCATTTAAGGATGGGGAAAATGGTTCAATTTCTTTCTATTTTTCTATTTCAGAATCTGCAAAATTTCCAATTCGTGCGTTTTAAGTTAAGATTAAGTTAATCAATCATGAGATTTCTTTTAAAATTTGTATTAAATTATAATATATAATTGCAGTTAAACACAGCCTCACAATTTCAACTAAAATGCCATGAAAATGTGCCACCCTTGGGTAAGGAAATTACAGTGTAATTACTTAATTACAGTGATAGGAGCAAACTAGAAACTGCATAATTTTAAGGCCAAACAGGCTTTAAAAAAAAAAGAACTCTGAACCCATTTTTGGTTGATCTGCAAGTAGAAATGTGCATGTTTGCACACCTGCATTTTTGTTGCAAGATTTGTATTTTATTTTTCATAATGCATTTTGGGTATTATTTTATCTTTGGATTTTAAATTAGCGTGATTGATTGTTTGATTGATTGTTTATGGACTATCAAGTCATTGTGAACTCTGAGCAACCACATTAATAGATTTTCTCAATGAAGATTGGTTCCTAAGCTTTCAGGTCTTCGAACTGTGCATTTATCACTTTGCTACTGGCCATGTTCTTCTCTTTCTTTTACCTTTCCCAGCATTACAACTTTCTTCAGAGAGTTAGATCTTCACTTAATGTTTCTGAATTAGGATAATATGAGCCTAATAATTTGTTTCAGAAGAAATCTGAGTATGATCCATTTGTTTGTTTGTTTTCCTGGCTGTCTGTGGCATTCTTAGAAGTCTTCTGTATGTTTCCTATTCTGCTTCTTCAAAATTCATTTAAAAATAGTAAATGCACTGAAGTTTTTTTTAAAGTAAAAAATATATACTTCAAACAATATGCTACAGATTGTTCCTAAATTTGAGATTTGATAAATTGACATTCGAGTTTATATGATTAGAATTATTCTCTGCTCCAATAGCAATAGCCAGATAAGTGAGTTAAATGTCCATGGATTGGTCTCAAACCCCTCACATTAGACAATTCTGTTGCTAGCCTAGGTGGAAGGAAAGTTGTGAGCTGAAATTTGGGGTCACACTCATAACTACTCACTGAAAATAATCAACCAACATAACTGCTTTGTTTCTTAGACTCAAACTCACTCCAAAACTAGCTTGACATGTCCATTTAGAACAAAGCATGCAATTGGCAATCTGATAATTTATCAAGCTTCTGTCAATTTTAGGTATTATGGAGCAATAGGGCTCCAACTACTGCTCACATTCAAGTGTGAGTACTGATGCTCAGAGAGATGACATACATGAAAAGAAGGTCTTAATGAATACATCAAGTCTTGAAGATTTGTCATAATGCAAAAGTTAAAATCTCAGGTTAAAAAAAGAAAGCTAAATGGGGCAAGGATATTGAGAAAATGTCTAAGGATGCCTGGGGTGTCTGTAGGATATATCAAAAAAGTCAAGGTGGCAGATGGGTTGGTGCAATAAAATTTCTACTCATTTTTAATTGTTTAACTCAGACAACACACATAAAAAAATGGTGATGTGATTAAACTAATGTGGCAACCAGCCATCATTTTGACTTTTTTGACTATGCCCCACAGACGACCCTGATGATGACCAAGCACAATTATGGGCTACAGATTGTTCTCTGGTTCTTGGGGGGCGGGACTAGGAATGAGCAAAAATGGCATGTTCTTCTAGTATCACAATATTACGTTATTATAGGCTTGTCATCTAGATGTTCAGGTGGAATTTGGCATTTTTATCCACCTATCAAGTCCTTCCCAAGTTGTTATTATTCTCAAAAATGTATGTGCCTGTGGATCACTAGAGTATTAAACAAGACAAATTATAAAATAAGTACCTAAAAAGAAATCTGAAAAATCTGTCAAGAGCCCACTTAATATGCAAAGTTAAATGAAAGATGAAGAGTTCTGGGATTAGATAAAAGTATTTTGCAAGGAGCATTGCCTGGGAGGGAGAAATCTGGCAAATTGTTAATAACGATGTGGTTTGGCATGGGTTCCATGAAATCTTCTATCAAATACAGTAAGTGAGGGCAGAAATTCACAGCTGCAGATTGCCCTTTGGCTAGTCAGCATAAATAAATTTGTAGCAACACATATTTCTTTGCTGGAAGAAATGACTATGTGTTGGGTGTGGATTTCCATGCTTACTTCTATTCTATCTTAACAAGTGGCTCCTAGTTAGATAAGAATTTCCCTCTCCAGCTTTCCATTTCCATTTCTCCTTTTAATTGAAGAGCACTGTGCTACTCTTGAAACTGAATGCTATTTCTAAGAACTGCTTCTCAAGAACAGTGAATAAATAAGAGTTTCTTTAAACTTGCATAATGCTAACAGCATTCCTGAGATATTAACATTTTCTGAAGGTGCCATGGTTCTCCAATTATAACAAACAATCCAGGTCTGCTTTCTTTTCCACTTCTTGGCTTAACAACCACCTATTTTCTACTGCTGCTTCTTATTGGTTATAATTTCCTTCCATGTTATAAATGTTTAGCCTAGCTGTCTCCTTGCCTTCCAAAAAAGTCAAAACAATTTTAGTTTTAATGAAACTTTGGGTAGTGAAGTAAGGATGAGGCACAAAGATTCTCCCATCATCTATTCCTAATGCCATCTATAATCCTTGAGCTGGTGGAAATGACATTGCCATAATCTTTGCTGCTTCAACACTTCGGGAGAACTGGTTGTTAACTTTCTGAGCAGTTTGGTGGTTGTTGGAAGAAATCATTAGGGCAAAGAACTGGCTGTTAAATTATTTTAATCCCACCACTGCCCTTATCCTATCTCTATTGCCTCTATTTCAGGCACTACAATCAACTAACTTCTTGCAAAGAAACAAAGCTGGATAGATTTCACAGAGGATTGCTTAAATTACATACCATTTTTGACACATGGTAGAAAATGACCCCGAGAGGTTGCCCACGAAGTGGATGATATCATGTGTTCTTCCCCTCAGGAAATGATCAGCAGGCCTCAAGCAAGCTGGCAATGTAAATCAGCCCTCAGCTCAGTGTATATAATTTTATGTCTCAAGATAGGTAAGATGTCAAGTGTACTCTGCAATTATTTTTAATGCAGTAACCAGTGCTCAGGGGCATAGCAGGGCAGCTGGCTGTGGGGAACATGTAAAAGTGGTTATAAGTAGTTTATGACATAAATTGTCTTCAGAAAATGGTGCTTTCCTATGCTTATTCAGTCATGTCAGTCTCCATGCTTATGAAAATGCCCTTAGAGCTTACATTTCACTTTGGTGAGAGAGGGAGGCATTGCCAGCAAAATAAAATTACCAGTTATCAGAGACAGAATTGCACTGCAGCCTATTTCTTTATTCATCCATTTGCCCGATTGTTTTTGAAGGTGATGAAATACTCAGTTCAAGCATCACATTATCATAATCATACCCTTTTTTAAAAGAAAATTACAAAATTTAAGAGCAGCAGAGATTAAAACAAGACATTAAATCATAGCTTCCAGAGAAATTAGAAGTTTAATGCTTTTCCTAGGTTTTCACAAGGCAGGAAAAGACAGTAAGAGTGAATATCAAATTCTGGATGGAGACATTGAATGGAGCTTCCTTTGATTTGTAGTGGAGTAAAGAAATCAAATATTTGATTCCTCTGAGGTTTTTTAATTCTGCATTATTTTTTTTCAAAGCAGATGTCCTCCAATATCACTTCTACTAGAAAAAACAACAACAGGTATAGTTGTTTTCTTAAATCAGAGACAGTATCAGGCACTGTCAGAGACAATAAGATAAGTGGCATATAAATTTAATAAATAAAATAAATAAGTATTCTTTTTGAATTTGATTGAAATGTGGGAAGTCAGGGGAATTATGGGGAGCTGGAGGAAAGATTGCCCAGTAAATGGGAGTGCACTTATATGCTCTCCTTGACCCAAATTTATAATTTATGTAAATGGCAACTCAAGTCATAGCGCTTAGTGAACTTTGACACAACAATGCCTTAATTTCTCAGACATGTTCTCTTTTATTAAACTGGATCAGAACTAGAGCAAGATAATTTTTCTGCTCAACACTAATTTTAATTACTGGAATATGATGAAGAATCTTGACTGATCATTGTAATAAATCTAAACCAAACGAAACCCAAATCAGCATCTGTTACATTGTTAGACTTCCCCACTTCCTAGCTGTACGGTTGATTTAGAATGGGCAGCCTCAGATGGAGGATTAACCTTTCAAAAGAACAAGATGTAGGCAAGCTACCTATTATTAAAATAGAAAATTTCTTCTTAAGATAAAATATTGAATTTAAATTAAAGTTATTGAAAAACTTCAAGATGCCATGACATGCCTTCATGGAAGTTTGAAATTTGAAGATCTGAATAAACATTGTTATTTGTCTGTTTGTTTGTTGTTTCTTTCTTTCTTTCTTTCTTTCTTTCTTTCTTTCTTTCTTTCTTTCTTTCTTTCTTTCTTTCCTTCCTTCCTTCCTTCCTTCCTTCCTTCCTTCCTTCCTTCCTTCCTTCCTTCCTTCCATACTTCCATACTTACTTACTAAAGATACATGCCACCTATATAATTGTTGAATGACCCTAGGTGATTAGCCTTAATCAGACTCCATACAAACTATGATCGGACAAAAAAATAAAAACAACCTGAAAGAAAGTTTTATACCTGGTGATCAGTATTCCCAGATCCATTTGGAGTTCTCAAACCTATTTTTGTGACTTCTCCCCAACTCTATTTGAAAGTGATGGTATAGTTCCCCACTATACCTAAGGCAGCAAAACATTAATAAGATAATGTAAAATTCTTTTTTAAAAAAACCTTCATTCCTCTCCCATAACTGCTGAACTCCCAGAAAATTCTGGTTTTGTCCATGCATTTGAATGGCATTACCAGTTTTATAATACAGTTCTAGCCACTTTAATTTCATTCCCCCCACCCCCTAATACTAGGCTGTGATAGGTTTTCTAAATAGGATGGGGGGGCTAATAAAGCATAGTAACAAGAACTATTAAAGACTGCTTTAAGTAGATTTTATGAAGAAATCTGATACCTTTCATCTCCTTCACTACTCTTCATAAGAAACTCTGGGTCTGATTTATTTGATCTGAGATCCCTGGGGAGTGTGTTCTCAGTTTTCAGATTTGTCTTTGTAGATCACGCTCTGATAATATTGTAGAAGTGTTTTACCCCATAGGTGCTTCACTTTGCAAGAGGATAAAGAAAAGAAAGAGGAAAGGCATTCAAATCCAGCAATTGCACCATTTGAAAAAACAAACATAAAAGCCAATCCTTCTCATAAAACCTTTAATATATACCTAGCATTGAAGCAAAAGGCATCCAGGTTCTGGTTAGTTAGAAAAGGGAGAGAGGAGGGAGGGAAAGAAAGAAGGGAGTGAGTTGGTTTTTATTTGGCAAGTTTGCAATTGTAAAAATGTCTTAACAAAAGATAATGAGATGATGATGAGAGAAGCCCCTAAAATGATGAGAAACCCTATAGTTTATTTCCAAATGTGCCAGCTGCCTGATTGCTAAATTTGGCTGTGGAAGAACTCATCCATATCTGACACCAGCAATATGCAAACTTATTATAGAATTCCTTATAACAGGAGACAGGTTTGACATTTACTTGGCAGCTGGCCTCATAGCAGAAAGCTTGTCTGAACTTGACATGTGGGACAGAAGAGTTCCTTTGCTTTCATAATTTGGCATCTAATTAAAATCACCAGTCTCAGCAAATCCCTTTGGGGATTTTTTTCCCCCTGGTATTGTTCAAGTATAGGATTCTCTGAGTCATCATGAAAGAAGGATTTGGTATGAAAAGAGAACAAGCTGGGGGCATAGTGAAGGTCCAGAACCTTCACTATGCAAGCAGACTAAGCTCTTTTGCAGGGGATTGTGGGAAAATTCTCCCTTAAAGGTATGGAAAATTGAGGAGGGAGCAAATTTAGTGCTTTTTAAAGGTTATATTTAGAAAACATATCCTAGGGAAGGTCCTTTCGTCAGGTGAGTATAAATAATGAGATAGAAACAAAGGTTTCCTGAAGAATGCTTCCAGGCATCGGTTTGATTGTATAATTATACTCTTCCATGGAATTTTCCAGGAATCATTGTATCTTCTTCCTGAGTCCTGTATGTTTTTCTTTTTTCTTACTAGAAATATCAATCTGCTAATGGAGAAAAAGAAAACATGGTTGTAGGATATCTTTTGATCAGTAGTGTTGTGAGATATCCATGTAGACCCAGCTAAACTGAACGGAAAACAAAGAATGCCATTAGCCTTTGTAGTTACCTGGTGTGATAAAATCAACAGCAAATAAATTGGTGCTATAGCACAAACCAAGGCCCCATGGCTTACACACAATAAGATCCTGCTTGCAAGACCTCTAATCCAGAAATGGGCTTCAACATTTTTAGCAAGGGGTTCTGTGCCTGGTTGCTGGGTGGGTGTGGCCTAGTCGGCCTCCTGCACCACAGCAGGAGGGAGGGTTTTGACCTCCCCAGGCTCTGGTGGTTTTTCTTGAGCCTACGGGAGGGTGAAGACAGCCTCCACAGCTTCCGGAGGCCCTCTGTAAGCCAGAAACAGGCTTCCTGAACTTCCAGTAGGCCCATTTTTTGCCCTCCCTGAGCCTCCACCCGCGCCCTGCACTTACCTGCATCCAAAATGAGTCACATGGCGACTCCTGGGAGGGTGGGTGGGTAGGGCCAGCCAGGAGTGGGATTTGAGAGTTCTCTGAACTGCATAGAATCTTAGCTAGAGGTTCTCCCGAACCCCTCAGAACTCCCAGCAGCTCAGCCCTGCTCTAATCCCACGCCTGCTTCCTTCTATTGAATGCTAGAAAGAGGCAGTTATAGCTGTAGGTGTGACCACTACCGTTCATATCAACCAAAGGAGATCCCCATCCTTTGCTACACTACAATGCCCAATTCCATATTTTTCCACTGATGCCTACAAGAAATATTTACTACTTCAAGCAATGTAGTTACGACCACACCTTTATTACTTCTCCTCTTCCCTTTGGCAATGTCTGATTCCTTTACTGATAAAGGCAGATTGCATCTTTCCATACTTTCCTGGCAACATATCTGGGTGTTACTCTGCATGATATATCCCTGCACAAACTTATCCATCTTATGTTTAAGATTCAGTTGACCTCAATCCATAGCTTTCAGTAAGTTTTTGAGAACGTTTCTTTTCTCCTTGGGCCAGAGCATTGGATGAGCGAATCCTCAAATAAATTCCACTGGAATTTGGCATTGATTATCCTGTATTATGGGGTTTTGTGAGAGTTTTGGGTGATGGGATATCTATTTTTTATGTTTTTAACTACATGTAAGGGCATCCCAAGTGCCTATGTATGAATTGAGTAGCTATGCAAATCAACTAAATTAAGTAAATTAATAAATATTTAAGTCATAAATTTGGTAATGAAGAGGTAAATATGCAGAAATAGAACACGGTTAGCATTAAGATAAAAGATAGATGATAATATTCTTAGTTCACAGAACTGATCAAAATATCACTTTTTTGTATTTTTGCAAAAGATTATTTGAGAAATGTATTTTTTAAGAAAAAATGTTTTTCTAAATGGCTAGAATGTATGTATTAAATATATATTTTTCAAAAGAAAATGAAATTAAATCCAGAAATGTAAGAGAAGTTATAGTTTATTGGCCACCTTAAGCATGGAAGGCAGCTGGGTGACCTTGGTCCAGTCACTCTCTCTTAACGCACCTCACACAGGGTTGCTGTTGTTGGAAAAATTAGAGGAGAAAGGAATATTATGTATTGAATTATTTATAAAAATAATAAAGACATGATAAAAAAAATCTAAAGGAAATACGTAGTTACATTATATTGTACTGCATGCAAAGAAAGGAAAATAGATTAATATAGAACAGTTTTTGGAGAAACTATACTATCCTACTCTCACATTCTTACCAGTGACTTTTATAATAATATTCCTACTTGGAAATGGGTAAATAAGACTGCCTGCTTCCTGTCAGTTTTCTGTGTTCAAAAAAACCCTTCTGATACATTTCTTAAAGAATGCCATATTCAATGAAATTATCCAGCCAAAAAATATTATTTCTTAAAATGTATAATTACTTATCTTTTGGAAAATGCAGTTTAAAGATATATTTTAATCTTTCCTATGAATGAAGAATATTATAATTATATAATAAAGGTCAGAGTATGTATTAGTGCTGAAAAGGAAATTGATTCATTACATGCTTGATATGTACAGTTAATTCCTTAGTAGGAATCCTTAATTCTGAGTATGACATGCTGTGTGTCATCCCAACCCATTTGAAAGCATAAGAATTTGCAGGAAATGAAGGGAAAGGTGATGCACAACATGTTGTTTTCAAGAGGTCCTCCCAACTTGTACTAGGTGTAGAAAGCATATGGTTGAAGTTGATGGAGCTGAAGGATCATTATGGATTACAACCAAAAAAAAATGCTCTGACCTAAATTTATTGCATCAGCCATTTGATTTGATTTTTTATTTTTTATTTTAAAAAGAGCACCATGGAAATGAGATTTAAAAATCAACAGCAGGTTCAATATTGCAGGATGTGGTTAAAGGTGCGTCCAGAATCTGAAAAGATTGAGGATTATTGCCCTAATCCTATTAAGATTACTCTACACAATCAGAACGACATATGCACATGCTCAATGTACTACTCATACTTTTGCACAAGGCAAAGCTTCATTTTTCCCAGGCTATATGCTTTATATGTTGGGACCTGTCTTTTGAGTTATCCTTACATTCCTGTTTTTTCTTATTGTTGGCATCTCTGCCTGAGTATCCGGTGGAAGCTAACCCCTCAGGGATTTGCAGGTGCCAGATTAATTATAGGATATGCATCTCAGAAACCCCAAGGGAGATTATCTTGCAGAGACATTGCCCAAATCTTGATTTGGATAGCAAGTTCCTTGTAGCAGCTTCTTTTCTTGTGCAGTCTAGTCAGATATGATGGATAATATACACCACAGAACAGTCCATTTTTCCATTTGATAACCTAGCAAGCCTAATATGATTGCTTTTCTAAAGATAAAATCACAGGCAGAAATAGCGATAGTGGTGGAGAAAGAGTGGGAAATGGAAGTGGATCCTTGCAAATATGTTGATCAGGATTAAATGACAAAAAAGATAAGTATAAAAAGTGGAAAGGGGGGGGGAACATAACTAAGGCAGAATATCAGCAAATAGCCCGAGCATGTAAAGATAAAGTGAGGAAAGCTAAGGCTCACAATGAAGAAAAGCTTGCCACAAAAGTAAAAAATAACAAAAAAACCTTCTTCCAACATGTTAAAAACAAGAAAAAAGTTAAGGAAACAATTGGTCCATTGCTGGGAGAAAGTGGCAAGAAGGTGACAAGCAACAGGAGAAAGCAGAACTATTTAATTCATGTTTTGGATCTGTCTTTACACAAAGGGATAAAACAGTCCAACCTATCAAAAACAGCACCACAAAAATCAGATTAGGAACACAAGTTGAAATAGGGAAGAAAATGGTAAGTGAGCATCTGTCTTCCCTAGATGAGTTCAAATCACCAGGACTGGATGGATTACACCCCAGGGTTCTGAAGGAACTGGCAGATGAGATCTCAGAACCACTGAAGTATATATTTCAGAGATCCTGGAGCACTGGGGAACTACCAGACGACTGGAAAAGAGCTGATGTGGTTCCCTTCAAAAAAGGGAATAAAACAGATCCAGGAAACTACAGACTCATCAGCCTGACCTCAATACCAGGAAAGATTCTGGAAAAGATAATCAAGCAATGAATTAGCAAACACCTAGAAGCAAACAAAGTAATAGCCAAAAGCCAACATGGGTTTGTCAAAAACAGATCATGCCAGACTAATCTTATTGCATTCTTTGATAGTGTGGACCAGAGGAATGCTGTCATATAGTTTACTTGGACTTCCGTAAGGCATTTGATAAGGTAGACCATAATCTACTATTAGATAAAGTAGAAAAATGTGGGTTAGACAGCATCACCACCAGATGGATTTGTAACTGGCTGACCAACCACACTCAACATGTAGTCCTCAATGGAACTGCATGGAGGGAAGTATGCAGTGGAGTACCCCAAGGCTCTGTTTTGGGCCCAGTACTCTTCAACATCTTCATCAATGATTTGGATGAGGGAATAAATGGGGAACTCATCAAATATGCAGATGACACCAAGCTGGCAGGAATAGCCAACATTCCAGAAGATAGGCTAAAGAAGGATCTTGACAAACTTGAACATTGGGCACTATCTAATAAAATGAAATTCAATGGTGAAAAGAGTAAGGTTCTACATTTAGGCAACAAAAACAAAATACACAGGTACAGTATAGGTGGTACCTTGCTCAACTGTAGTAATTGTGAAAGGGATTTTGGAGTCCTAGTGGACGGTCATTTAAATATGAGCCAGCAGTGTGCAGCAGCTGCCAAAAAAGCCAACACAGTTCTAGGCTGCATAAACAGAGGGATAGAATCAAGATCACGTGAAGTGATAATACCACTTTATAATGCCTTGGTAATGCCACACTTGGAATACTGCATTCAGTTTTGGTTGCCACGAGGTAGAAAAGATGTGGAGACTCTAGAAAGAGTGCAGAGAAGAGCAATAAAGATGATTAGGGGACAGGAAGCTAAAACATATGAAGAACGGTTGCAGGAACTGTGTATGTCTAGTTTAATAGAAGGAAGGACTAGTGGAGACATGATAGCAGTGTTCCAATATCTTAGGGGTTGCCACAAAGAAGGGGGAGTCAAACTATTCTCCAAGGCACCTGAGGGTAGAACAAGAAGCAATGGGTGGAAACTAATAAAGGAGAGAATCAACTTAGAACTGAGGAGAAATTTCCTGACAGTTAGAACAATTAATCAGTGGAACAACTTGCCTCCAGAAGTTGTGAATGCCCCAACACTGGTAGTCTTTAAGAAGATGATGGATAGCCATTTGTCTGAAACGGTATAGGGTTTCCTGCCTAGGCAGGGGCTTGGACTAGAAGACCTCCGAGGTTCCTTCCAACTCTGCTATTGTATTGTATTGTAAATAACACTTGTTATGCCAAATTTATACAATTGGAGCTCAAGAATAACTAAAAAAAAATCCTAAGAGTTGTGGTTCCACTACTTTGGAAAGCATGGAACTGAAGAAGGCAACAGTGAGAATAGATAGATTGATGATAGATAGATTGAAGATAGATAGATGATAGATAGATAGATAGATAGATAGATAGATAGATAGATAGATAGATAGATAGATAGATAGATCAAGATTCCCTGATTGCTACAGCTGAATCCAAAATTTAGCAGCTCTCCTCTTCAAAATCAGAAGCTGAAACAAAAGTGTGTAGAATCCAACAGATGGGTTCTTCCAATTAACCTAAACATAATATGATATCAATTTCAATCAAGTGGAATGGTCCATTGCTTCCTAGATCAACTCTGAACTGTAAATATGGATTCCAGAAATTATTCTTAATTTAAAACCATTCATTGCTGAATAAGTGACTTCTTATTCATTACCTACCCACTAATGGTGAAAAAGAGGCAATGCATTATCAAAGGCAATTAAAAAGAGATAAAGAACCATTTTCTAGATATATAAAGATTGATAATTAGAAATAGAAATACATGTTTCTAAAATAGAGAAGCTTGTGACTAACTGACCTTTATGCTTGTTCAGTGTATAAATTAAGGAATCCTCCACATAGCCTTCAAACCATGGTATAAACAAGCCCCATTAACTGTATCTATATTTGATATGTCCTTTTAAAAAAAAATTTTTTTTAAACAAACAAAAACAAAAAACATATACAACCTTCTTCCATTTCATATAGCATGTCCTCTGGTTACAAGATTTTGTGCGTCCTTTCCATGGTCACCACTTACAATTGTATATCGAATCACCAATTGTTCATTAGAAAAACATAAGTACATTTTTGTTATGTCAATCAACTATAATTATTATTCCTTAATTTTAAACAAAAATATTCTAAATATTGAATCCATACATACAACATCATTTTATATCAATAATTCAATTCGTTATTATTCCTATAATTTAAACAAAATGTTCCATATGTTAAAATCATACATACAACATCATTCCATTACATAGTTCTACTCTGTTTAACAGTGCTAAACCCTTATAGTTTTGCATATATCTTTCTATTATTCTTAAAATATGAAAAGTTCTCCACTTTTTTCATTACCATGATTTTTTATTCTAACCATTGATAAAACAAATCCCAAACCTTATAAAATTGTTCATCTTCTTGTTCTCTAATTTCAAATGTAAATTTACTCATTTCCACACATTCCATAATTTTTTGGATAATTTCCTCCTGTGTTGGTATTTTCTCATTTTTCCAATTTTTTTGCAGATACAATTCTAGCTGCTGTTAGAACATTTACAAATATTTCAAGTCTCTATTATATGTTTCTGGTATAATTCCCAATAAAAAAAGTCTCTGGTTTAAAGTCTATATGTTTTTGTGTCATTTTCTCCAACCACGTGTGGATCTTAGTCCAATATCTTTTAGCATTTGTGCAAGTCCACCACATATGGTAATATGAGCCCGGTGTCTGATGACATTTCCAACACTTTTCTGATTTATTCTTGAACATTCTTGCAATTCTCGTTGGGGGTAGTTGCCACCTGTAAAACATCTTATACAAATTTTCTTTATATGCTGTTGACATTGTCATTTTGTAATTTTGAGACCACAATTTCTGCCATTTCTCTAATTCAATCCCATGCCCAAAATCACCCCCCCAAGCTATCATTGTTCCTTTAACTTGTTCTTCTAACTTAACCTCTAGTAAATGTCCAGAAAGTTTTTAAATTACTTTTTCATCAGTACCCATCAAAATGTTATCTAACTCAGTCATTTTATCATAAAAACCTTCCCCTTTATGGTCCTTATCATATCTAGATTGTATTTGTACATATGAAAACCAGTTCATCTTTATATCTTCCTTTCCAGTTCTTGCATAGATTTAAGTTCACCCTCTGCATTCAATATTTCACCATATCTCACTGTTTATTCCTTTTTGTATATTATTGTGTATGAAAAGGCTTCAATAGTTGATAGCCAGACTGGGATTTTTAAATAATATTGTCTTTTAATCTTCTCTCAGTTTAGTAGCAAGGCCTCTCATAGGTAATGTCTACTAAAATACCCCTGTGTTTTAGTTCCCTTGTATCATAAAAAGGCATGCCATCCCAACAATAGATCATGTCCTTCAAGGGTCAATAATCTGGTATTCCTTAGTGTTATTCATTCTTTAACCCACATCAAACTTGCTGCCTCATAATATAGTTCCCAGTTGGGCAGGCCCAGACCTCCTCTTGTTCTTGCATCTTGTAACAGTTTTAGTTTTATTCTTGCTTTCCCCCCCTGCCATATGTACTTCAACACTATTTTATTTAAGTCATCAAAATATTCCTTCCCTAGTCTAATTAGAATCGTCTGGAACAGATATAAGATTCTAGGTAGAATATTCTTTTTAATTGTAGATATTCTCCCTATCATCGAAAGTTGTAAATTTCCCATTTCTTCAAATCCATCGCAATCTGTTGTTTGAGTTTATAGTAGTTGTTGTCTTTAAGGGCGCTGCATCTTGCTGTTAAATATATCCCCAAATATTTAACCTTGTTCGTAACTTGCATCTCCAAAGTTTCCACCAACTCTTCTTTTTGTCTTGTTGACATATTTTTTTCTCAAGATCTTCGTTTTGTCTTTATTTAATTTTAATCCTGCTACTTTTCCATATTCTTCTATTCTTTCTAACAATTTGGGTGCTGTTTCTAATGGATCCTCTAGGATGAAAGCCAAGTCATCTGCGAATGCTTGTAGTTTGTATTCTTCCTTTTTGATTTTCATTCCTTTTATTTCTTTTCCTTCTCTGACATTTCTATTTAAAACTTCTAATGTTAAGACAAAAAGTAATGGTGATAATGGGCAGCCTTGTCTTGTCCCTTTCTTTATTTAAATAGACTCTGTCAAATCTCCATTTATCATTATCTTAGCTGTTTGTTTATAATATATAGTTTGTATGGCTTGAGTAAATTTCTCACCAAAGCCCATCTGTTTCAGTTGTAACAGTATAAAATGCCAATTCACGTTGTCAATTTCCTGTATGTTGTAGGCTGATTCAATCGCTACCCATATCATATCGATTCTGGAATAAGATAAATGTCTGTTTGAATAAAAAGTATATTGTTTTTTAGCAGGATTTCTCTCTCTCCAAACATCCTTTAAACCTGTTTCATCGAACATTTTGAAAAACGATTTAGGGAGTATCTTTCTATTTAACTGTTGATTTTTGTGAGTTATAGTCCATATTTTTATCTACAATTCCATTAAAATCTCCCATCATGCAAATATATAGTCCAAGTCCATTATTTTCCTTTGTAATTTCCTGTAAAATTCATCTTGCTTGTCATTAGGCGCATAGATTGCTATTAAGAGCATTTTCTTATTATTGTCCATAATTTCAACCATCAAAATTCTTCCATCATCATCTATATAAATTTGTTCCACTGGGATTGTGTCTTTGATGTAAATAATCACTCCTCTTTTTTTACAAGTTACCAATGAAGTAAACATTTTCCCCAGCTTTGGTTATCTTAATAAATATTCATATTGCTTTTGAATATGCACTTCTTGTAGAAAAAATATATCCAATTTTAGTTTCCTTAGTTTGTGAAATATTTTCTTTCTTTTATTTGCTGAATTAAATCCATTTATATTAATTGAAATCACTTTCTTCTCTTGCATATTTATGTTTTATACATAGGATTTATTGCTCTGTAGTTGTCGTAATTTTCTATTGTCATGTCATCTACAGCACCTTCTTCTATCTCGATCCTGCCTACTGCTCCTTCTTCTTTTCCAATCGAAACTGAGGACACTGCTCATGAATCTGTCACTGATTCTTTTTTTTTTGTATGTATGTATGTATGTATGTATGTATATATGTATATATGTGTGTGTGTGTGTGTGTGTATATATATATATATATATATATATATATATATATATATATATATATATAATTTTCAAAACAAACATACAAATCCTCCTTCTTTACATACGGTAGAAAGTGTATCAATTGGTTACAAAAGGCTTTTGTGCATCTCTTTCACCATCATCAAGTATAATTCATATTAACTCTAGTATTTTAACTCAAATGTTTATCCATATTACCATCATCATACCTCCACTTTTATTTGACTATGTTTGTTTAAACGTCCTTCATCATAAAATATACCAAAATTTAATACATAACCACATACTGGCATTTTATTTATTTATTTATAAAATCCTCCATTAACACTAAATCCTTATATCCTATTCTAGCTAAACATCCATAATATTTAATAACAAAGTTTTCTAATCCTCCTTTCCAAATCCCTGTTTACAATTTACATCCAATTTCCTTATATTATACATACATACATACATACATACATACATACATACATACATACATACATATATATATATATATATATATACACACACACACACACACATACATACATACATACTTATTTATTTATTTATTTATTTATATTAGATTTTACAACCCCTGGTAAGCCCCAATTATGGGAGGAAGCTAACTGCTTCCATCATCTGTCAATCGGCTCGTCACAAGAGTCCATCACGACAGAAACCCAATATTTTTACTGTTGCCTTTATTATATTTGTGTTTTTTTATTTTTTTTTATTTGTGCTGATAAATAAATAAAGGGAGACTAGTATAGATCTATTTCAAGCTATTTAGCTCTCATCAGTTCAAATCCCAGTAAGGGTATGGCTAGCTGATGAGAGCTAAATAGCTTGAAATAGATCTATACTAGTCTCCCTTTATTTATTTATCAGCACAAATAAAAAAAAACATACATACATACATACATACATACATACATATATATATATATATGATTATCATTAGCCTTTCTTTATTTGACTATATCCTATATCGTAACATTTCCCCCCTAATGATCAAAACAACTGTGTTTAATTTGGTTCTTTTTTATTGTTATTATTATTATTAACCTTTATATATAATCCAAAAGGATTTCTAGTCTTCACTTCATGGGTATCATTCAATATTCATATCCAATTATTGCTTATCATAACACTACACATTGTATACATTACTATCATTATCAATTTTTTATTTAGCTGTACCTATTGTCACTAAATTTAACTAGGTTTAGCTAGTTTTAAATTATACTCTTCCATCTATCAACCTGTGTCTTTCCAGTAACAAAACAATCTCATATCTTCTGCCATTTGTGGAACCAGACCTCCAAACATCCTCTTAATCAAATCTGTATGGACTCCTCTTAGCAACTCCTTGCTTGTAAGATCTCTCATGTACTCTTGATGCCCACTTTCTGTTTCCTTGTTCAGCTTGTCTTTGATTGTCTGCAGTGTTATCAAATATTTTGCAGATAGGATTTCATAGTCCATAGATCTTTAATTTTTTCTTCTTCTTCTATATCTGCCCTTTAAAATAAATTTCCTTTCCATTTAATTCCTCTTTCAATATTCCATTCTTTCTTTTTTCAGAAATAAACCAATTGCCATGAATATCAACAAGTTTAATCTCTTTATATTCATCTTCCATTTCAGTTTTTTGAGTTTCAATCACCTCATTTTGCATTTGAAAAACATCCTGTTTTTTCATCATATTTTATTGTTAAATGCTCCAAGTATTCCAATTGTCTCTCAATTTTTTCCTCTGTATTTAATAATTTTTGCAGTTTTGAAAATATTCCTGGCAAGTTCAAAGCCTCTGCATTGTCTGAAGGTGCCATATTCATACACAGTTACTTTCACTTAGAAGGTCAACAAGATTAAAACATACGTTCACAGAGACTGCTGTTTTTCGCAAAGAATGCTGCCTTCAGCTCTCTGTGAATGAAAACAAACTTCAAAGGGACAACTGTGGGCTCTTATCAGATCGTAACCAAGCAACCAAACAGTAAGACCTTGCAATGCCGAAGTCAAAGCAATCCTTGAGAGGAAAAAAAAGGAATGTTCCGTCTTTGAATACACAAAAACTCCGATCAGCCTCCGGGGTGGGGATTTTTCTTTTTCTTTTTTTTTTGTATCTCTTTTTTATATCAAATTAGACAAGGAATCCAATCTTTAAATGAGTTTAAAAAAATACCCACAACAATAAAAGAGGAAAAAATTAATCTGTAGCTTACAGAAAGTCACAAAGAAAGGTTAGAAGAAGAAAACTTCATCCATCCATTTGAAAACAGTTTACTTAGATTCAATCTATGTAAATAACATTTAAAAAGTAAGATAACCATTGTCCAAAACCATTCCAAAATTTAAATTTGCCGCTGAGTTCTTCTATTCTTTAATTTAAATTGGTTTTTAAGTTTTATAGGCAGTCCCTTTTTTTAGAACAATAAAAATTCCTCACCAGCTGGAAACACTTTCTTTTTCCACATCATTTCATTTTGGAGCCGTCCCGACTTTGTCAGCATTTTAACTGGATTTTTTATCACCAGCTAGAAGATCTTTTCTTGCTTCTTTCGGAGATTTTGCGACATCCCTGAGAACAGCAAGGCATAATCTTCCTATTCACCATCTCTTTGGGATGGTTTAGGTCCGTTGGGACCCCCCAGTGATAAAAGTGTCTTCTGCGATCTCAGAGCATTGAGATCGCACATCATCTCATCATGACTTTGGCCCCTCCTCTCCTGTCATCGATTCTTTATGTCCAGTCTGCTCAGAGGCCCATTAATGGAGTGAATAGACAGGGCTACAGATTCCCAGACTACACTGTTCTGACCAAGGCTTCCCAAAAGAACAAAGCTGACACTTGTTATAAGTGTGAAACATGGCCATAAGTCACTTTTTGAAGTGCTGATGTAATTTTGAATGGTCACTAAATGAATCATTGTAAGTCAAGAACTACCTGTATGGTCTCTCTTCCCCCTCTCTCTATCTATGTACCTCTATCTCTGTCCTTATTACCTTTATAATTATAGCTGATAGTTGAAGCTTCTTTTCTCTGTTGACAATTTTTAGCAGTACTTTTAAATATTGCTGTCCAGAAGAAAAATGGAATGCAGATTTTTCACCTTCTTGAGAAACTTTGAAAGAATGACTTGTTCAGCAGGTTTTCCTTGTCATGGGAAAGGGCAGTATGTAGAAGTAAGAACAATCTCATTATCTGTCAAGGGACACCATTCCATATCTTTTGGATGGGGCATTTCATGGGCATGTGCAAAGCCTGGGAGGGAAGTTTCACTTCAATTGTGTTCCAAGCAGAGTCCACTTGTAAAGCAATGCAGTCTTCACTTTGAAGGCATGGATCAAAGCTGTTGTCCTGCTTTCCTTCATGACTTTTTGTGGAAACCCAGTAACCAGAAGACCCTTCTGTGCATGATTATTGTGCTTCTATTGAACTGTATAGAGGACCACAAAAGTAGAGTCAGCTCAAAAGTCATTTGATGAACTCTCTGCCAATGTAGGAAAACTGATATAACAATCTTCCTGATGACTGGCTATCTAGCCTTTGTTTAAAATGCCAATGAAAGGAATCGATCATTTACTAAGACATTCATTCATTCATTCATTCATTCATTCATTCATTCATTCATTCATTCATTCACAAAATGCATATGGCTAACTATCTTATATACAGTAATCTTAAGAAGCTTATAACAAAATCAATAAAAACAGTAACAAAATCATGTGATACATGCATGGAACCGCACACTCCCCATAGCACCCATCAGTTTTATATCCATTGGCCCCATCCAATTCACTGCTTGGAGGAAGATCTTTATCACCTTCCAGAAATATAAAAGGGTCGGAGTCTTCTGAATCTCAGGTGGAAGCTTGTTTCTAAGGCATGGGATAATTACAGAGAAGGCCTTTTGAGGCAGTGGTGGGATTCAAATTTTTTTTACTGCCAGTTCTGTGGGCATGGCTTGGGGAGCATGGTGTGGCTTTGTGGGCACAGGAGGGGAAGGATACTGTAAAATCTCCATTCCCACCCCGCTCCAGGGGACGGTTACTGCAAAATCCCCATTCCCTCCTGATCAGCTGGGACTTGGGAAGCAGAGAATAGATGGGGGTGTGGCCAGTCAGAGGTGGTATTTACCAGTTCTTTGAACTTCTCAAAATTTCTGCTATCGATTCTTCAGAACTGGTCAGAACCTGCTGAATACTATCTCTACTTTGAGTTGTGGTTATTTATTTATAACTTTGGTATATAGTCAGAGGTGGTATTCTGATCTGGAGGAAATGGGGATTTTGCAGTAACCTTCCCCGGGAGTGGGGAGGGAATTATTTTACAGTATCATTCCCTGGAATGGGGAGGAAATTATTTTACAGTATCCTTTCCTGGAGTGGGGAAGGAATGGAGATTTTACAGTATCCTTCTCCTGCCATGCACACCAAGCCAAGGCGCGCTCAGCAAGCCACGCTCACAGAACCGGTAGTAAAAAAAATTAAATCCCATTATTGTATATTGTCCATCATAAAACCAAATTCTGGGTTGCTTACAACCCAATATGTACAGCTTTAAAAAAAAGCAAGAAAGCCAAAACAAACAAATAATAATAATAGGAGAACTTGGCACTGCAGCCACAAATTCATGGTATAACTCCTTTCATTCTCATCCTGCTCGGAATTCATTCTTTCCCAGATCCCGGGGAAGATTGAAAGGGCGAGGTCTTTCCTGACTTCCAGGACAGGATATTTCTCAGGGCAAGACTGCAATGGAAAAGGCACATTCCTATGTATCTGCAAAGTGGCAACATTTAAGGAAAGAGATTTGCAGTAGGATGGATAGATAACATCAGGATAATCTGTTGCTGTTGCCCTGTAGGGCTTTAAATGTGAAAATGAACACCTTGAATTGCATCCAGAAGAAAGCTGGGAGCCAATGCAGCTTGCATAATAACAGCAATATGGCATAGGCAAACCAAAGGTTATCAAGAAGTGCATGAACCACCACATTCTGAATTAGTTTTAACTTCCAGGTGGCTTTAAGAGTGTTCCTCTCAGTCCAGGTATGGGCACAATTGTTCTGAATTTGGAATATTTTCAAAATGCTTTCAATATACTAAGTTCATCTTAGAAATCAGACCATTCATTCTATGGTCCAAAAATTATATTGAAGTGAATGAAATCTGAATCAGGTTGTACTTTACAATTTGAAGGACATCTAGAGAAATTTTCTTATGAAACAAGACCCTGCTTAAAGCATTCAAATAAAACTATAGTAGAAGTATCTTCTCTATTCCAAAATTTTCCATATTGATGATAGAAACTTTAAGTGTGTTACATGGCAATTGTAACTATTTCATGTATTTGTCTCACTTCCATGTTGATCCTTACAAATGTCTAAAAATGCTAATTAGGCAAGGAAAATAATATGATTTTGTTTGCATCAGAATTATGTAAGAATTCATAAAGGTAAAGATAAAGGTTCCCCTCACTGTGCTAGTCGTTCCTGACTCTAGCAGGCGGTGCTAATCTCCATTTCAAAGCCAAAGAGCCAGCGCTGCCAAAGACGTTTCCATGGTCATGGGGCTGGCATGATTAAATGCCAAATGCACACGGAATGGTGTTACCTTCCCACTAAAGGTGGCTCCTATTTTTCTACTTTCATTTTTACATGCTTTTGAACTGCTAGGTGGCAGAAGCTGGGACGAGTAATGGGAGCTCACTCCGTTATGTGGCACTAGGGATTCAAACTGCCGAACTGCCAACCTTTCTGATCAACAAGCTCAGCATCTTGGCCACTGAAATTCCGCGTCCCTTAAGAATTCTTAATGGTGGCCATAATTGGAGAAGTTCAGGGAAGTCTTCCGTTTGTCAAAGTTTTCAAGAAGACATCCCAGTTGCTCATCAGTCATCAAAATAGAGTAAGTTTAGAGATATTAGACAGATTTAAATGAAATAAGACAAACACAAATTTAAATGGGAGAGAGAGAAAATGTGTTAGAAGAAAGTGTCACAGGGTTTCTTTGGAAAAGAAGAATTATATACTGCTGGCTAAAATAAAGTGAAAATAATTATAAATAGGAGAAAAAAAGAGCACAATTAGCTCTTACAAAATAAGAGATACCTAACAAAAATTACTGGGTTTCTTAGTGTTCTCTGAGCTTTTTTTCTTGTAGATGTTTCATTCCCATCAATGTACTGATGTTATTATTCAATTTGATAATGAAAGAAAACTACCAATTTCAGAGAGCACCAAAGTCCCCTCAGTTCAGCCTTGAGCCAATTCAACTCAACTAGTTCAACTTTTGAATCTTCTCCTCTATCAGAAAAATATTGGACTGCAAGGTGATATTTTCACTCATTTTTTTCATAATAATTGGAGCAGTCCTTGACTGTTCCCAAAATAAACAGAACAATCCCAAATTCCACCTAGAAACATGTTTTCCTGATATGATATGAAAGAGAGAGGAACAAGTAAAAAATAGATATACCAAATAACTTACAGTAATTTGCACTGTCAGTAAACTTTTCTGACTTCCATGTCTTAAACAACTATTAGAAAAATTCACCTTCCAGCCTAAATAATGCTTCTAAAGTAAAGACAGGTACAAAAAAAATAGCTTTTTAAAATTGAATTCTGTCACAAAACAAATTCCTAGACTCAACTTTGTGTAATTTTAACTATGCACCTTTTGTGTAGGTCTGGGAAGTGCCAAAATAAATCTGCAGGCTTGAAGTCTGCTCATCCTTGAACACACTATATCACATTATTTCAGCATTCTATTACTATACTTTGGGGTGAGTTATACTTTTGGCAAAAAAGTGCATTGTTTTAAATGAAAACATAGGTGCTATGCTGTAATAATTTCTTCACTGTCTAATCTGCCACCATTCTTGTCTTCTAAATCAACTGCTTTGCATTGATTTATCTATTGATTTATATATGTTAGTTACAGCCACCCATTTTAGTAGACTCTGGATTACAAAACAAAAACAAAAAAATGAAGACATTTGAAAGTATAAAACACATGACAAATCTGGTCCAAAGCAATCCCATCCAGTTTTCCCCAATAATAATAAGACCTCCCCAGAGGTCCCTCCCCACTCTTTTTTTGTTTGTCTGTCTCTTTCTCTCTCTCTCTCTTTCCCTGGGGGGGGGAGGGAAGAACCCCTGAACTGGTGCTGGATGGTGGGAATCTGATGTCCAAAGGCTGATGAGCTCTGTGCTGAAGACCAGCTGGACAGTGGGGAGGCAGGGCAATCCTGTGATCTTTCCAAAAGTAACACATCTCTTGTTCCTTGAAACTTGAAGACTAGTCTGGCCGGCGGGTGGGTGAGCAGGCGGCCCTCGTCCTCTAATCCAGTCCTCCTGCAGCATCTACTGGCCATGTGGAGGCCACGGGAGGCCTCCACGCAGCCTGTTTTTGTCCTCCCTGCCTCCAGAAGCCAGAGGCCAGTGGGTGTCTGGGGCGATGTGGGTGGGGCAGCCTCATGGTCCAACGCAGGGCAGATTAATGGCTTTGGCAGGCAGTATCTTGCCTGTGGGGCCGTAGTTTGAGGACCCTTGCCCTAAACCACATAGAGCTTTATAGGAATCAAATGGTGTCTTAAATTGCACCTAGAAGACAAATGGCAACCAATGGAACAATCTCCCCGTGGAGATCCGCACCCTCACCACCGTCCAGGCCTTCCACACAGCCCTCAAGATCTGGCTAGCCCATCAGGCCTGGGGATAAGTCTTTACTTTAGCCCCTCCTGAATGTCGAGTGAATGTTGTGTTTTAGTGTTTAATTTATTTTTGCTCACATTTCTTTTGGTATTTGTCCTACACTCCCCTTCCCCTTTTATTGTAAGCCGCCCTGAGTCCCCTCAGGGAAAAGGGCGGCCTATAAATGCATAATAAAATGCTAAAAAAAAAATAATGCAACCTGCACAGCAGCAAAAACACATAGATAGATCAGTATGTGCCAATATTGATCAATATACAAGCTATATCAATAGTTCAAGGACACCCAGGAAGGAGTGCAGATGACTCACAAGATGAACCTTTGTGGAGGCTCTCTTGGCCACTACTGCCATCTGCTCTTTGAGCAATAGCTATAAGTCCAGCAGAACCATCTAGTTGTGCACAATTGATGAATGGGGAAGTGCAGTCCAACCTAGGACTATTGGTGGAACTATCCCTGCCTTGGAAGACTAATCAGCAGAGCCAGTCAAATTTGAATGAAAGTTTGCTCCACCCAAATAGCCTCCAGAACTGGGTCAGTAGTTTATCTGTCCAGACCAATTTGAGATATCAAGCTGCATATTGTCAATATACTGATGATACTGAATTTTAGATCACAGATGACTTCACCCAGTGAATTTCATGTATATGTTCAGCAGGGGAAGGGAGAGTGTTGAGTCCTGAGGGACCCCACAACTTTTAAAAGTTAAGATGAATTTATTTTTCTCAAATCTTCATATTCTTCTGATGTAATATCGCTTCCAATACAGTTATATGCTTGCTTACTCATAAATAAGTTCCTAGACCAGAGGGTTCATTCCCAGATAAATAGATATGGGATTACAGCCTGAGCTGCTATTTTCTCAATCTATTATATTTGCACCCAATCTTGAGAAGGACAATGCACTGTTTCTGTTATTGTATCATATTTTACATGTCTCTGAAATAAATGTCAGTATTGCAATGTCCATGAGACAATATGTTCCTGGCTCCAAATAGTCAGACCAATTTTGTGTTTCCACTAGCATAATAGTTCAAACCCCCAAAACTCAAAATAATGAATGGAAGAAGAGCTGATAACCAATAATGGTTTAAAATACAATATTTGCACCATAATTCTGCAGAGATTCTCTACAGAAAATGCAGAGGTTCTTGTAGAATTCAGACTCTATAAATTTCTATTATATGTGGTTGGTTGCACAGTCAGCCAGATGTTTAGACTGGATTTGGCAGTTTTATCCAATTATACGCACTTGTCCTTCCCAAGGATCTGGATTAGGCAGATGTTGTTTGAATATGTTAAAGGTATTGTCATATGAAAATCACAAAACTGTGTCTTACTTATTTTGGACATGACATAGCAATAGCAGTTAGACTTATATACTGCTTCATAGGGCTTTCAGCCCACTCTAAGCGGTTTACAGAGTCAGCATATTGCCCCCACAGTCTGGGTCCTCATTTCACTTACCTCGGAAGAATGGAAGGCTGAGTTAACATTGAGCCGGTGAGATTAGAACCGCTGAACTGCAGATAACAGTCAGCTGTAATGGCCTTCAGTACTGCACCCAGCTCGGCTCTGTGGAGGAATTCACTGGAAAAAGCAATTATGTTTTGAAGAGTTAGTAATAAAAGGAAATCAGATTGCCAAAGAACATGATGGCTGAAGACCATCAAAGCTGACACTGGCCAGAGCATAGAATGACACAAAGAAGCAGTGCAAGATTGGAAGATGTGGAGAAATCTGGCCCATAGAATCCCTAAAAGTTGGACACAGCTGAAGGCATAACATATCATTATTATTGTAGGATGTAAGATAATCCAAATGAAACTTTTTGCAATTGACTGATTATTTTGTCAATGCCGATGGTTCTCCAAAGGACACTCCACCCAATTACTACTGGGACTTTCTTTTCTTTCTTTTGTTGCAGTTACTTTACTGCTATTTGCAGGTTACTGTATTTTGTGATTTGCTTCGGCTTTTTTCTCTTCCATTCTGCTGTCTCCAGGTATTGAAATTTCCAATGTCCATTGGCATTCTTACCAATAATTGTTAACTGTGGGGTGTTATGTCAAAGCAGCTTGTCTATTTTAATTCTAAAGTCACAGAGCACTTCAGCTTTTTAATTTTTATTACTTTGTCTATTTTGTTATCCCATCAGTTCTTGCTTGCAGGCAAGTGGTATTTCTTACCAGATCTTCCAAAACACCACTGTTGCTGCTTGGTCATGCTGCTGTTTGTAGTCAGTCTGTGCATCCTTCTCAAAGCAGTTAGTGTATTTTTCAGAATAAAAGACACACCTTCCCCCCCCCCCCCAAACAGAGGGTGAAAATCTGGGTGTGTCTTTTACATTGAATACAGCATTTTTGGCCTACTGAAACCCCACCACCTTTGCAAAAATGGCTGTGCATAGGCTTTGGGAGGCTTCCAGAGTGCTCCTGGGGGCTGGTAAGGGCAAAAATGAGTAGAAAATGGGACATTTATGCTCATTTTTGCCCCCCAGCCCCTAGGAGCACTCTGGAAGCCTCCTAAAGGCTACGCATGTCCTTTTTTTGATGAAAAAAGGCCATTTTTTGTGAAAAATGGGTCCTTTTGGCCAGGTCTGCAGAGTGCAAAAACTTTTATTTTAATTTGCCTCTTCAAAATCTTTTTTTTATAAATTTTTATTTATAAAACAAAACAAAAACCAAAAAAAAACACACAAAAAGCATCATCACATACAGCATGTGATTATAAGTGTTTTAACATCCATATTCTCGAATAACATTTACCATCACAAATTTTTCATCTAGTATAACTAAATACCTCACTTTCATTGTACAGTATATGTTCAATTACGATTAGTATTATTTTTCCCAATAAATCATAGTTCCCTTACATTCTTGATTATCTATTTGATAACAGTATACCTTTATATAATCCCCATGTGAAGGAAAAGATTTTTTTACCAACCATTTATATTTATATATCACTATTTTCCATTATACATAATTCCACCAATCAACTATTAGGTATGCTTATGTTCATTGTTATCCTTGTACCTCATACTTTCAAACAGAGATCTTATTCCTTCATTTTTCAACAAAATATTCTAAATGGTTGCTACATATATATACCAATTTTTTAATTATTCCCTTATTTAAATTATTTATCAACAACCAGATATCATTATAATATGTTCTTAAGGTTATACATTATATCACCAATCCTCTATCAAGTATACATGAAATCATTGTTATCTTTATCCTTTTTAAAGCAAAAAATTCTAAAAATTCTAAAGTATTCAATTTATAGATATATCAGTTTTTCATTGTATCGTTGTTAATCTATTTCACAGCATGATTGTGTTATCATTTAACTCCTTCAGTTAAAACATGAGTAAAACATTTTTCATTTCCAAGTTTTTTCCCCCAGCCACTAATAAAACAAGTCCCATATCTTATAAAATTTCTCGTCCTCTTGTTCTCTAATTTCAAGTGTCAATTTACTCATTTCAGCACAGTCCATTATTTTTCGAATAACTTCTTCCTGATTAGTATTGTTTCATTTTTCCAGTTTTTTGCAAATATGATTCTGGCTGCTGTTAACACATTTATAATCAGATATTTTAAAAAATCTTGGTGCGCCTTATACTCTGGTGCATCTTATACTCCGAAAAATATGGTAGCTGTTTTCTTCAGCTTCTTTGCAGAAACAGCATTTGCCATCCATTGCTGTCTTCTCATTTATGGCTTTGTATGCATTTGTTTTTAAGGCTTGGTCTTGTGCAACCAGAATTCTGCATCTTTCTTCAAGTTTTCTACTCTTAAATTATTGCCAGGTCTGCTTTGCCTGATAATTATTTGGCATATTAGTGATGTAATGCTTCTCCTTACCATGCCTCTTCATTATTCTTCCTTTGATTGTTCTTCGTCTGGTCTCTGTGGAATTCCATAAGCCTTCAGAATGTATTCACTTCAGTTTATCTTCTTCACTGTCCTACACGTATTCTTTCAATGCTTTTTTTTCTTCTTAACTATAATTGCAACATTCCATGCCCACTTATGCTTCCTGGTGCATAGAGTCTGTTAGCATCCCTGCATGGATGAAGGACATGATCAGGTTGATCTTGTGAGAAATAGGACACTGAATAAGTCTTCAGTCTGATCCAGTACAGTTTCACTTAGAAAGTGCAAGTATTACGTTATGAGAACAGGGCCTATTTATTCTACCCTTTCCTTAGACACCTGTGCTCTAAACTGGTGTTCTTCAAATCTGAAGAAATATAATTCCCAGTTGCTTTCTTACTTTAGGGTAGTGAAATATTGGCTTTATCTAGCTGATTCTTTGGAAGACTTTTCTAATAAAATAATTATGTTATTGGATAAAGAAATAGATTACTAGTAAAATAAAATTGGTGTAACCTGCTGGACAGGTATATCCTGGTCAATCTATTAAGTTTTATGCTACACCTTCCCCTAAGGCAATGTGTTGATTCATCCCATGATAAAGCAAGATATTTATGAGGTCAAATTAAGAACAAGATCATGCTGAAGTCAGCATGGAACTGATGGAAATTTCAAAGTTTTCATGGACTACTAGATTGTCCCATCCTTGTTTTAAAATAAACTGGTAATTTTTGGATTTGCTCATTTAAAAAGGGAATATGGGAAGAAGGAATCTATAAAACATAATTTTGAAGAGTGAGAAATGTAGAAGTTAGTTGGTAACTGCTGTAAAGAAGATTAGAAACTGCTTTTCAGCTTCATTTCTTTCTTTCTTATCTGTACCATTTGGAGCATTTCATCTTTTGCTTTTTTCTATGTTCTCTATATCTTTTACTTAACTTTTAGTTATGTCAAATCTTTTAATAAAAATACACTAAAAAGAGAGGAAAGAAGAAGGGAGGAAGAGAGGGAGTGCAAGTGGGAGAGAAATTGGAGAGGGGGAAGAGGGCAAAAGGGAGAGGGGAGGGGAGAGGAAGGGAAGGGAAGAAAGGAGAAGTCCATTCCAGATAGGAAATAAAGAGGAATGTATATTTTGGAGTATTAAAACTGCAAACATCCAGTCATGTGTATCCTGTACATATGTTTAAATAAATCATATATTCTAAATATGCCATTAGCCTTCAGTAGCCTCCATAAGAAACAGGATTAAACAGGATTCCAAAAGGCTTGTGCAGAAACTTTTAGTTCTGCCTGTAACCAGTAATTAAAAAAACAGCCCTTGAAGCTTAAATTCCTCAAAGACAGGTCTTTTGACAGTATAAGTAGCCCTCAAGTTATAACTATTTGTTTAGTGCAGTGTTTCTCAACCTTGGCAACTTGAAGATGTCCAGACTTCAACTCGCATTCGCTGGCTGGGGAATTCTGGGAGTTGAAGTCCAGACATCTTCAAGTTGCCAAGGTTGAGAAACACAAGGTTGAGTCAACACTAGTGACTGTTTGACGTTACAGCAGCACTGAAGAAAGTAACTTACAACCAGTCCTCACACGACCATTATACCAGGGGTATCAAACTAGATTTCATTGAGGGCTGCCTCAGGGTTGTGTTTGACTTTGGGGGTCGTGGGGACAGTGGCCAGGGTGGGCATGGGTCATCACTTATGTCAGGGGCATCTATGGATGGCCAAGTGCTCTGCCAGCAAAATCAGGCTCCCAAACTCTGTTTTCACCTGTGATGGCCTCCTGCAACCCTCTGCCAGTGAAAATAGTGTTCAGGATGACCACTTGCAGCCTTCTAGAGCTTTGTTTTCTCTGGCAGAGGGACCATGGGCTGGTCCTTCACTGTTTCTGTGGCCAGATCTAAGCACCCCGCAGGCTGGATCTGTCCCCGGGGCCTTGAATTTGACACCCCTACATCATAGTATTCCCCATGGTCACATGATCAAAATTTGGGCCCTTGGCAACTGGCATATATTGCATTTCCGGTGGCCATGTGACTGCCATTCGCAACCTTCTCACTTGGTTCCCAACAAGAAGAGTTGATGGAGAAAGCTGGATTTGCCTCAAGATTAACTTCATAACTGCAGTGATTCACTATGGCAAAAAAAGGTCACAGAATTGGATATGACTCACTTAACAATTTCTTGCTTAGCGATGGAAATTCTGGTTCCAACTGTGGTCAAAAGTCAAGGACTGCCTCAGGGATGGGTTCCAGCTTCTTCTACTGCTGGTTTGCTCAGGGACGCACTTTGGGTGCACCCACGCTTGATGTGCGCTATGCATGGATGCACAGTAGTAAAAAAAATTGCTTCTGCACATGTGCAGAAGCAAAAAAACAAGATGGTGCCTCCTATGGTGCCGCCGATAGAACTGGTTCAGGGGCGTGGCCGGCTGAGTTACTACCCACTGGGCCAAACCAGCCCAAATTAGTAGGAACCCACCTCTGGACTGCTTGGAGTCCACAACTGTCATGATACACATTTGTCCCTTTCATTACTGCAATTTTGGGAATTATTCTGAGCTTATTAATGAACAGTTTCATATTTTATATTCCTATTGATTTAAAAACAATGTGGTGTTTCAGTGCCCTTTTGCATGTGGGTCTCATCTGCTGGGAGGGAAGGAGCTTAACTTGACAACAAGTCATCTTAGTGGCCTCCTCACCCTTTGGAACTCATACCTCCTGAGAAAAAGCACACCCCTAACCTCTAGGCTACCAAGAAAGTTTTGAGAACTTTCCTTTTTACATGCAGAGCGTCTGCTGGTAGAGCTGCCTTGGTTGGTTAGATCAGTGTTTCTCAACTTGACAACTTTAAGCTGTGTGGATTTGAACTCCCAGAACTCCCAGCATGATGACTGGGTATTTCTGGAAATAGAAGTCCACCCAGCTTAAAGTTGCCAAGATTGAGGAACAGTAGGTTAGATCTGTTGTTTGGTATTCTGAATTATTATTAGCCTCACTTTAAATCACTTCAAATAAATCACTTTTGAGTAGCTTAATGGAAAAGGGAGCTTAATGGAAAAGGGACCTAGGAAGAAATGGCTGCTGAGTCATCACAGGCTTTGGGAGCAGGACATGTATAGTTTCTAGGAAAGCATTTGCATGTTTATATCTTACTGGAAAATAAATTCAAATTCACTCCACCAGATATTTTAAAGTATTCTGGCAGTAGAGTGATTACCCATTTTTTCTTTTATACAATGCAAGGGGAACAATGCCCATGGTTTGTGTGTGTGTGTGTGTGTGTGTGTGTGTGTGTGTGTGTTTTGAAAAATGTAGATTAACAATACATATGCTGGAAAACCTTTATTATAAGACACAACCTTCCCTACACTAATAATCCTTATTTAGGGACCACAATATGGACTGACAACTTGGTAATTAAGTGAAGTAGTAGCTAAGTTAAACCATGACTAGGGTTATAATCTTACTTCAGCTTTCTTTCGTGTTATAGACAAGCAAAGGTTGTTAATGCAAGGATTGTCCCAAAGTTTTTTTTTAATCACATCTGCAACAATCACTAAACAAGGCTAAACAAGAACTCACTGAATAAGTTCATTCAAAAGTGTTAGACTACAAGCCCCATCGTTCAGAGCCATTCACAGCAGTACATTCTTTTACCCATGAGCGTTGGGAGATACTGCATTCAAATCATAGGATGATATATTTTTAAAAACATAGCAGGCCAGGAGGTTTGCAGTGAGCAAGGCATTTTGTCCATCCTATGGCTTTTGGTGTATGGAGAATCCCATTTTAAGATGCCAAATCCAAAATGGATGTTGACTACTGAACAGCTTCACCCTAGAGTCCTACTTTTTCTCTACACAACGTATTGTACCAACAAACATGACAAAAAATCTTTGGCTTGAATTCCCCCATTAAGGTGCAACACAGGAGAAACCACACAGATTGGCTATGCATGAAAGTGCTCATCCATGTGAGAAAATACCCTCAAGAATTTCCTGTTTTCCATGCAGAAAAGTAGCACTTGTATGCTATTATTTCCCTCTCCAACTAAAATATTCTTTTGAGATATTAAGGATTTATGCTTTCCAGAATTTATACACATGATTAAAGTCAGCTTTTTACCTTCTTCTTTCAAAAAAATCTGTTTTGATAGCAGTTGGGAGCAAGTGAGATATTCTGAGTATATGTTCACAGCCCTTTAATAAGAAGATGAATCTTGCAGGGATGGGGGCCTGAATTCTTGTCTCGGTTTCACTGCAATATCTTACCTGCTTCAACTGCTGGATTTCTGCTCCAAGTTGTTTCCCTTCCCCCACCCCTTTTACAAAAGAACCAGTGTGTGTGTCAGGGCAGGTATGTGTGCTCAGGGTTTTAGCTGAGGCTTAAGTAAATGATCACCTAGCATTTATCAATGTCTTGCTTTTGAGCAGAAAGCCACCTACTATGAATCACAACTTTTGTTCTAAAAAGAAAGGGGGGGACACATTGTTAGACAAGAGGAGGGGACGAAAATATTTCTAAGCAAATATTTGGAAAAGAAACAGCCCATTTCTTTCTGACTGACCAATGAGAAGAATCTGTATGCTGCCAAAGGGTTTGGTCCATTCCAGAGGGCTCACATATCAGCAGGTTGGATGGACAACTCCCACAACAGTGCAGAATAAAAGAGACAGGGAGAGGGGAGAACTGCTCACATTGTCTCCAGAGCACAAAGTGTGTCACCTGGTTGCCAAGAGCTGGTCTAAGAAATCCCTTCATCATGAACACCTACAGCTTTAGGCAATCCTCTTCTACCATTGGTGGTGGAGGTTTTGGTGGTTCTTCCTCCTTCAGAGCTCCAAGCATCCATGGGGGATCTGGTGGCTATGGCATCTCTGTCTCTTCTAATAGATTATCCTCTCCTGCATTTGGAGGAGGGCTAAGTAGTGGCTATGGTGGTGGAAGTCTTAGCTATGGGAGTGGTGGCTGCTTTGGTGGAGCTGGTGGGGCTGGAGGGAACCTCAGTGTCAGTGATGGCCTCCTTTCGGGAAATGAAAAGATGACTATGCAGAATTTGAATGACCGCCTGGCAAACTACCTGGACAAAGTGCGTGCCCTTGAGGAGGCAAATACTGAGCTAGAGGTTAAAATTCGAGAGTGGTACCTGAAGCAGGGACCGACTGCGACCCGTGATTACAGCCCATATTACAAGACCATTGAAGACCTCCGGGAGAAGGTAGGACTTCAGACTTGGAGAAATTGAATCCTGAGGGATTTATTCATGTTTCAGCCTCTTGTGAAAGGTTTTTCAATTGTGATATGTGGGCTGTAGCAATAACAGTCTTTGGACAGCCAGTGACTAGTATCGCAGATCATGCTATACTATACAAAGGTTTCTTTGTCACTGGATTAATATATTATGCAATTTTTGCTTTGTATATCATGGATTATGGCTTTACACATTGTGCAACTCTGTCAGTTGTAGGTGATACATAAGGAACTATGATTTAGCACAAAGTGTAAACTTAGTCCATTCTATGTTTGTAAATGTCCTCATATTTCTGAAATTCCCCTAATGGCAAAGAGTTATGGCACTGCAGAGAAAACTAAATTGCAACTTCCAACATACCCCACCATTGACTATGCTGATTGGGAATTAGAAATCAGCAACTAACAGCCACCAATTCCACTTAAGTTCATCTCCTGCACTTTTTCTGGCTTGCAGTGTGAACATGGTGGGATAGACAATCATTTGAACATTTAGCTGCTCTGCATTTGCTTAAAAACACAAAATTATTATTACAAAGGGGAAAGTCTCGTATGGCATGATGGCATTAATATGATAAACCCGAATTCCAGTATCTCTCTCAAAAGAGCTGATCAATTTATATTAATAAATCCCTAACATTCACTGTCCTCATTTGTGAAGAAAATGTAACAGCAACTTAGCTTGAATCATTGGACATGGTTGGCAAAAACATTTTGCTCACTGTTCATTGCAAAGCATCAACATAAGCCAGGAAGCGTTCAAGTTCCTCTACTTCATTTAATTATACGGTTAATCCTTGACTTACAAACACAAATGGGATTAGAATTTTAGTCACAAATCAGTGCAAGTCAAGTCCACACTCGACCAGAGCTAATTTTATGTCCATTTTTAGAGTGGTTGCAAAGCAAATCTAGCTTCCTCAATTAATGCTTTTTAAAAAGCTGGCCAATCACAATCAAATGAGCACAAGATGCTGCAATCAGTTGTGAATGTGAGCTGGTTGCCAAGCACCAGAATTGTGGTCATGTGACCATGGAAGTGGTGCAATGCTCATAAGTGCATGTATAATACCTAAAGCATTTTTTCCCAAAGCTGTTGTAACTTTAAACCATGATTAAATGAACAGTTTGAGATCAAGGATCGCCTGTATTTAAGAATTACTGTCCATTTTGCCAAACTATAGACAAAGAGTGCTGTGTGTGCACAGCATAATTCTGGCATGGTTCACTTTAAAGAAACTGAATAAAGGTAATGGAATTATGTATATTAGATAGGAATCAAAATCAGATTTTTATAGTTTAGCTGTGTCTGTGTCAGTCAGATGTCATTCGGAGCAATCTTTGATCAATTAATTTATCAAATAATGCTTAGTAATTAATTAAACAATATGCCTGAGGCAGATATATCTCATGTAGCTACAAGATCTTACATTTACAAATTTAGATCCATGTTCTGTTGAGAATTAAGGTATCTCTTGATTCTTGAGTTAGCACCTCTTTTCTGCTATTAGCACCACTCTCGTGTCAGCGAAATGCTGGACTATTGCATTTTCTAAACTGTTCATATTAGCATATTAATTTATTTTTCTCACTATTGCTGCAGATAAAATCACCATTATATACTCTTTAATTACTGTAATGCTAGTATGCTGAGAAGATGGACTGAAATGCATTCCTCAGCAAACCTGTTGATATTTGCATGTCAGCTTGTGTACATTGGATTTCACCAAATCAATGAGTTATAAATTAGTCATAATTTACATCATTCCCATTAATTTAATTAGTTCTATTTTAAAAGTGTTTCAATTTGGACCCTGTGCATCCTAGTTTATTTTTTATATGTCTCCAGCCATGGATCATCTCATATGCTGCTCCATTTCAAAATTGTGCTATCAGTTCAAGGCTACACCAAAATTTAAGCATATGACATCTCTCAATAGCAACTCGTCCAATAGTTAGACCCTCAAATTCCATCCTTCCTCCCCTCTTCACCATACATAGTGCTAACTTGTGATAGTTTGCTGCCTCCAGGAAATAGAAATTCCATAAGTTTTTTTTTACAGAGGATATACCATAATTGTATTTGAAGGGGCTAAGAAAGTATCCTGTTTGAAAGATTGTCCAAGGACAATGCTTTATTTGAAGGATATTGCTTATACAGGTTCACTTTAAACATTAAAAGAAAATCTGTGAAGAGGAAAAAAGAGGATAATGACTGTGATCATCTATTCTAGACAATGGGAAGCAGGGGTATCCAGAGGAGGAAGTCAAAAAAATCAAGATGATTCTTTTGATCACATGAGGACCTCTTAATTTTTGTTGTCTCTCCTTTAGGATGTCCTGGCAAGTAGTGCATCTGATCTTAATCTTCTCCATTTCAGCAAGATATCTCCTTTGTCTATTTAAATTATGCAAATTATTATTAAATGGGTATCTCTATTTATTCAATGTGCTTGTTTGCTATGTATTAGTTTTTCCTGTTCTGCAATGAAGCCTCCATCTGTGAAGACAGAGTGCAAATTCTCCTTTGGAACCTTTTGAGATAAAGATCTCTGAAGCTCCTTCCTTCATTGCCTTAATATTCCTAAAGGCCACCTATATATCTTGAATTGGAATCTGAGTAGAGGCCTTCCATTCAACAATTCAATTAACCCACAAAGCTTTGGGTTTCTTTCTGCTATTTGTTAAAGAGGAAAAAAGAACACAAGAAACCAGTAATTAAGTAAACCCTTTTCTATACAATCATACACTTTTCAATACATACATACAATCAAAGTTTATTTTGTGACAGCAGAATCACTAAACCTCCAGTTTGTTTTGACAGGAAATACATACACACCCTAAAAGTACAGAGAGTAAAAGAAAAACAAACATTTATTATGAAAAAATCAATACAGCATAGCAGTTAATGATTACCAACTTCCAAGGTGGCTGTTAGTTTTAAAGAATTGGAGAGGTTGAAGCTGAGCTGCAAAGGAAGTTAGCATGTAAAGTGCAGAGCCAAGCCAAAATTTCTTTGTGATAGGGAAAATTGGACAGAATCTCAAATGTGAATGTTGAACATTGATTATGGTACAGTAGTTAAGGTGCTGGAGTAGAGACTCTGTTCCAACGTGACTGTTAGGCCCCAAGAACTAAGAAAAACATGTGGAATTATTTCTGAACATTTTCATTGTTCCCTACTTATAAACAGAAATCTTGCCAAACTAAAGCAACTATTCCCATTACTATAGATATACTCTGAGAATTGCTAGGGAAGAGCATTCTTCACTGTCTTTCTCCTAATCAAACTATCTAAGCTTCTCTCGGCCCCTTTGTCATCTGGAGGGCAATTCCTCTTTCCTGGAATCCAGACTACATTCCATCACAGCAACCTTCAGTCAGTCACACTCTATCAGCAAAAACAATAAAATGGAGATCCCTGTGTAAACTGCCTTGGAGTCTTGGGGAAAAGGTGGGATTAGAAAGTCAAGAAATGTATTTTTAAAAAACACATATCTGAAAGAGCACTACATCTTTGGTTGGATGGTTTTCTTAATCCTATACCTGTTGGTACTTGAAGTTAACCAACATGAGATGGGCTTTAAGATGTAGCCAGTAATTTCAGAGTAGAATCTCTTTTATAACTTTTATTTGTTTTAATGTTTGTTGTGCTGAATTTACATTGCAGCTTTTGTAAAAGTCTCATTGCAAGGATAAGTGATAAACATATCTTTATGCCAACAGAGAGTGTACATTGAATTTTTCAGGTGAATCAATTGGTTATCTGCATAGTCCAATCAAAGTAGTAAATAGCTGGTTTATAGAACTGGTAGAGCTCATATCAGTCTAACGGATAATGTAAACTGTATATCATGATTATATTATGGCAAAAAGAGCCATATTTGGTCAAGAAATATAAGAATTTATGAATTCCTATAAATAAAAGACATAAAGGAATTTAAGGAATTTTAGTTCCATTGTTTTAGTCAACAGTTAATTGAATCTTTTGAGGGACAATATTCTTTCGGGTAAACAACTGAAAATACAACATGGATGTCTAGTGGGCCAATTTAGAGAAGAAGTCAGTTTACTCCAAGAAGCCTAAAGACACACATATGCACCCCATCAACTGCCTGTGCATGGAACCCAAAGTAGTTTTTTTAAAAAAGAGATATTCTATGACCAAAAGAAACTCACTCGAATTATGTGTTACTTCTTGTCTTGCAGATCCTGGAAGCAACAATTGAAAATAACAAAATGATCCTGCAGATTGATAATGCCAGGTTGGCTGCTGATGACTTTAAAACCAAGTAAGTAAATCTTTCATGGGCCAATAGCAATAGAATTTTATTACAGTCATAGACCAGAGACCAGAACAAATAAAAACACTCAAAAATGTACAATTAAAAAATCTAGAATAAAATAATAAATAAAAGTTAAAATCTATGATAAAATCCAGTCTATCAATTATAAATGGGGTAACTATACTAAAATCCCAATCCATAAACTGTGTGACCTGTAATCAGTTTATTATTAAAAGGGAAAGGAATAAGCAGTGCAAGGGATTTGCCACATTTGTTGTATAAAATAGCTATGGTGGGTTTGACACATGTTTCCAATGAATCTCCAGTGTTGCTGCGCAGAGTCTACTTTCATGGGCCAGAAAATGTAGGGAAATGTATATTTGCGATTGGCAAATTATGGAAGGGAATAGAAGGAATCTAAAAAGGATCTATTCATGAGTGATCTCTTACATAGCATTGTTACCTATTACAAAAGAAGTGGTCACATAAATAGCATAACATCAGTCTTCTGTATCCAGATATCTTTTATTCCTTCTTTGTCAAACAGCCTAACATTCTATAGTAGGAAATGAATTGACAAAATTAAACAGAATCCATGACATTTTAAACTATGCCTAAGAAAAGTGAGGTATTTCTTTCTTTAACCAGGTTTGAGTCTGAGCAGGCCCTGCGCATGAGTGTGGAAGCTGATATTAATGGCTTACGCCGTGTGTTGGATGAGCTGACCCTGGCTAGAACTGACCTGGAGATGCAAATTGAAAGCTTGAAAGAAGAACTGGCTTATCTGAAGAAGAACCACGAGGAGGTAAAAACAGAGCCAAGTGTTCCCTGGGCTGGAAATGATTAAAATAAAACCAAAGAGCAGATTGAAGTTATATGTAACTAACTTAAATTCTATGAACATCACTCAGTCTTCTTAAGGTACCACTAGAAAGCATTACACGATCTCAATTCTATGTCCAAAAGTTAACTGCAACAGGGGCTGAATCTTCAGCATTATCAATAAGATAACGTGCTACACTAAATCTAAGGTCAGCAGAAAGTCTTAGCTGTCTCTGTCAATAGTAGTAGCAATAGAACTTAGACTTATACCACTTGACAGTTCTTTTATAGCTCTCTCTAAGCAGTTTACAGAGCCAGCATGTTGCTCCCCACAATCTGGATCCTTGTTTTACCGACTTTAGACGGATAGAAAGCTGAGTCAATGAGACTCAAACTGCTGAACAGATGGCAGTTAGCTTGCAATTCTGCATTTTAAGCGCTGCACCACCACAGCTGTACCTTTCTGGCATCTTGTATCTTGTATAACAATTGAGTGGCCCCTATAGGATTCAATCAACTGTTCAAAATAAAATCATTCAGTAGGTTTATATATACAGAATACAGGGGTGGGTTGCGGCAGGCACTACTGCCGCTTCACTCATGTGCGTGCTTCCCGTGCATGCACAGTGCAATTAAAATTGAAAAAGAAGATGGGGAACCAGTTCAGGGGCGTGGCAGGCTGGGTTGCTGCCAGTTCCAGCGACCCAGGCTGCCAAACCACTACCGTTTGGGCCGAACTGGTAGGAATCCACCACTGATGGAATAGCTTATTAGGAGATGATAACTTCAATTTCTCAGCTATTAAAGAGATAGAGAATCACTTCTGCAGCATGAATTTGGCTGCACCGCATTAAATGACTCAGTCATAAAGCTGTACAGTTCTGGGGTTCATATATTTCTTTGAAATTAGGTCTGAAAGATCAATTCTTTCAAAGTTTTTAATTTTTTTAAAAAACTCAAATCACGTCTGAATTAATCCTACCTGACCTGCAGATAGCTCACCTATATCTATAAATGCGGAAACAAAGTTTGTGCTGCTATGCAAATCAACCCTCAATTAATGTTTGGACTTTCCCACCCCCCACCCCTCTCATTTAAAGGAAATGAGTGGTTTCTCTGGCCAAGCGGGTGGCCAAGTGAGTGTGGAAATTGATTCTGCCCCAGGCATTGACCTCACCAAGATCCTGGCAGACATGAGAGACCAATATGAGCTGCTGGCTGACAAGAACCGAAGGGATGCGGAGGCATGGTTTACGAGCAAGGTGAGCTAGGAAAATGGAGAGATAATAAAATGGGACAGGGCACGGGAATCCTTCAATATAACAATTCGGGAAGAAACAACTGAGCTGGTATGGTTCTCCAAATTATGATCTGACTTATAAATGTCACCTTCTCTTTAAAATATATATTTAGACTGAAGAACTGACCAAAGAGGTTGCCATCAACACTGAACAGCTGCAGACCAGCAAGACGGAAATTACTGACTTGAGACGGACTCTCCAAGGTTTGGAGATAGAGCTGCAATCGCAGTTAAGCATGGTACGTGGATCAGTAGGAGTGAATGAAGTCCAATGCCTGAATCCTGAAATAAGTAACTTAATTTGATGCTTGAGCAATATATGTCTGTGTGAATATATACATACACATACGGAGTGCAAAGAGATATCAATTAAACATTCAAAGGTTTAATTCCTGTCAACTCCAACAGCTACACCAGGATCCAGGAGATCTAGCAAACAAGTGAAGAAACAGCTAGTTATTATGAGATATGAAATAGCTAGCAAATAATTAAATGTTCAAATCAATCTCACCAATGCTTCTGAAAACTGCTGTGTTAGGTTTCAGCATTGGTCTTCTATTGACCAACTCTATTGGTCTTCTGTTGCTCAGTGCAAGTTAATCAAATATAACTGTTACCCCCTTACACCTAATTTCTCTTCCTTAAGCTTAGCTTGCTCCAGTTTTCAAAACAATGTTTGAGATTTCTTTCAAACTGAGCCATAGATTTTTTTTTCCAGAAAGCACTGAATTTTTCTTCTTACCAATGCTGCCTTCTTCCTCTCAGAAATCTGCCCTGGAAGGCACCTTAGGAGACACAGAAGCTCGCTATGGCAACCAACTGTGCCAAATCCAAAGCATGATCAGCAACATAGAAGCCCAACTGGTTGATGTCCGCAGTGATATGGAGAGACAGAACAACGACTATAGGATGTTGATGGACATCAAAAGCCGTCTCGAGCAAGAGATTGACACTTATCGCAAGCTCTTGGATGGCCAGGACTTCAAGTAAGTTGCTTCTAAATACAAACATGTTACTATTGGAAGCATCTTCATTTTAGAATTGTTGTACCATGTCTATATATACCGTATATGCTGTTTTCCTGTATAGTCTATATCAGTGGTTCCCAAACTTGGCAACTTTAAGACTTGTGGACTTCAACTCCCAGAATTCTCCAGCCAGCAGCTGGCTGGAGAATTCTGGGAGTTGAAGTCCACAAGTCTTAAAGTTGTCAAGTTTGGGAACCACTGGTCTATATAGTTAGCTGCCTTGTGCCTTGAGCAAAATGAATTGCTGACCCCTATTTTGCCACGTGACCCGTCAAAACCACGGTCCACAAAAGCGTGCTCAACGAAAGCGCGCATTTGACGTCATCATAGCACAACGAAAAAAATTAAAAATTGAAATAAAAATAAAATTAAAGCAAGCCGATTCACATAAAGGTAAGGGTTAGGGTTAGGGTTAGGGTTAGGTTAAGGGTTAGGGTTAGGTTTAGAGCATTAGGGTTACGTTTAGCGTTAGGTTAAGGGTTAGGTTTAGGGTTAGATTTAGGCTTAGGTTAAGGGTTAGGGTTAGGGTTAGGTTTGGGGGGGTTAGGGTAAGGTTTTCGCTTTATTTTTACATTTATCGATCACAGTGCGATGTTTTCGTCGCGCTGTGATGACGTCAAATGTGCGCTTTCGTCGAGCACGATTTTGTCCTCCGCGGTTTTGTGGTGGAACCATTTTGCCAAAATAATGAAGCTGGAAAATAGAGCTGTTCTTATTATTTGCAAACAAATTAAGGAAAGGGGTCTGTAGATACCCTGGCTTTGATTCTCTTCCCATCAAACGTCACCACGCATAGGAAAACAATGACCAAGCACTCTCTTTACTAGAGGGTGAAGCAGAATAGGGTCAGTTTATAACATTTTTCTCAGTTTGGGCAACTTTAAGCTGTGTGGACTTCAACTCTCAGAGTCATGAGAACCATTGCTTTGAAATGAGGGTGTAACTCTAGTCAAGTTGTTTAATTTACATGTTGCAGTCAATAGGGATGAGAGTGGGGCAAGATTGATTATATGGGAAGAATACTTCTGATTCTCCTAACAGCCTTTTCTTTGTGTTTGCTTCCTGTCACTCAGACTAATTCTGAATAGGGTTTATTTGTTTATTTGTTCATTTTCAAAAAGCTTTAAGTTGTTTAAGTCTTTAGTACTTACATTGATAAAGATTACAAATTCTCTTTAACTTGCTTTTCAAAAACGGCCCCATTCAGCTGAGTTATTGTTTGTTCATTTGTTTGTTGTGATTTTGAGTGTAAGTATTCTTTCTTTTTCTTTTTTTCTCTCTACAGCTTTTCAGGTAATGCCTCAGGAATGCATGGTAAGGTTTTGTTATTTTGAGGGAGGGAAAGTATGGAAAACAGTTTTTAATATAGATTGTCAGATGTGTGCTGGATGGTACATGATAGATAGCCATTTTGCTAAAGGTAAGCAAATTCAGATCTAGCCTATGCCTAGGAAGAAGACTGTTACTTGTGAATTCTCCTTCAGACAATGTTGAGTTCCTTGCTAGAAGAAAATCAGGAGTGATTGATTATCTTACTGTTTGTCATCTCTTGCTCTTTAAATCCTGAAATTGTAAATCATTTGAGATTGAATTTTCACTAGAATGTGACAGAGTTATGGGGGAATTTTCTTAGACTAACTAACTAGTAGTTGTTATTTGTCAATATTTCAATCTCCCTTGACTTACTCCTAATCCACATTTCTCCTTACATGCCATCACCCACTTCTTTTTCATTGTCAATGATATCTGCCTGATATATTTGATAATGCCTAAAATATCATATACATCCTTCAAACAGAGGCTACAGCTATGGCCTCACAGTATAAGTGGGCAATTTGTTGCCCTTTGGATTTCACTTTCTATCAGTTTAAGCCTGATGGTTAATATCAAGGGACAATGGAAGTTGTGGTCTATCAAGATACTTATCATTTCCTATACTGCCACTATCATTTTAACTTTCAAGGGAATGTCTGCCAGAAAAGATAGTCTAGATTCTAGAAAGATATTTTTCAAACTTGCCAGCTTTAAAACTTGTAGACTTTAATTCCCAGAATTTTCAATCTAGTGTCTGGGAAATTTTGACATACATCTGAAAGTTGCCAAGTTTGAAAAAACATGATTCTAGAAACTAGGCATTCACAAGATATATTAATTCATATTCCAATCTGTGGTCAGTTCCAATGCTATTTCTGTCTTTTGTACTGAAAAGCAATACTCATAAATGCAATAAAAAAATAAAATGCAGTAAAAGCACAAGTTCCATTAAGAGTCCATGCAGGTTGGCCAGAGATAAGTGACAGATATCTTGCAGTCCCCTCATTACAGTGGCGTAAAGGCAAACTTATTTATAGAAAGGCTATCATGAGATGTTGCATGTTCACTGATCATTCCAAGACATGCCTCAGAACAGAAGCAGCTTCTGAGAGATGCCTCAGTAAACAATGTTCTTTCCTTCAAGTACAATGCCTTTATTAACATATAATTTGAACCTCATAAATCTTTATTTCTTCCTTGTTTTGCTATAGATAAACCAGCTACTGGTAAGAAGCCTTGAAGAACGCCCTCTACGTTATGCAAATAATACACAGATTTCAATGGGTAGCTACCATCATCAAGAGATGGAAATTTAGTGTTTCACACAGCTGTAGTTCCTTAAGCACTTATAACATGGTGGCTGGAGATCATGTAACAATTTGACTTAGTTGTTCCTGCTTTTGCTTTTCCTTGTGGGGTTTCTGTCTAATAAAGTTCTTTTGGGTCTTGCAAATTCTAAATGGTGATTTATTTCTAGCAATAAACCTGGTTTTTAAATACAACAAGCACTGATGGGCACTTTAAAAAGCAGCTGAAATTTTCACTACCAGAAACATCTGTTTATATCATAAATTTATACATCTTTAAAACTCTTCAATTGTATTCAGCCTGAAGAGTGGGTTGCGGGGGGGGGGGAGTGTAGCTGGATGGATTTTTCATGCACCATGTAAAACTTTCGTAACCCAATCTCATTCAGTTTTTGTATTATGATCCTCATCGATCTTAGCCGACATGATTCATGTTATTAGAGATGAGCATTTTAAATAGAAAACACTCTATATTCCCATACAAACCTACACACATAAATGCACACCGGACTATTCACTTCTGTGCATATAACTTTGGGGGAGTGGGGAATCAATATTCAGTGTTCATCTACTGAATCAACTCACCCTTTCTGAATCATAAAGGGAATTCAATGGCAGGCACTATTAGTCCTGCAAGGTAGTCCAAACAAGAGGCAGAAACAGGAATACAAGTTCTACTTTTATTGTAAGATTGCATTAACAGAATATTGCAAGACAGAAAGTAGTTGGTGTTCTCAAAAGCAGTATTCTGATACTGCTCCCCAAACACAACAAGCCCTCTGTAGTTGAAGCAATAATTCCTTCATTAGGAGTACCAGCAGCCCTGGCAAAAAAGTTTCTCTTTCATCTCAGGCTAACATGTCTGTCCAGCAAGGGAAATGGTCAGTTGTCTGCCACATCTATTCATCTCTGCCCCCTGCCTTTTATCCCCAGAGCTAGGGTGAAGAACAACAGTGGCTCTTTTGTCCCAAGGATTGGCCCACGGATTTCCACTGTTCTCCTCTCCTCTGCCTTTTGCACATCCATATGTCAGGCACTGGACCCAGCTATTCCTCCTCTTCCTCACCAGACACCTCTAGACCTGGGGAATGTTGACTCTCCATCTGAGGGCTGATAGGCAGCCCAGGATCCACCTCTGTCTCTCTCTCTGCCAGCTCCATTCCCTTTTCTCCCATGGAACTCTTGGGTTGCCTTGATGCTGACCCTGATTCTCACGCCTCCTCCTCCTCTGATTCAGCTGCTGGAGGGTCTGGCGGCCAACAGGCCACAACAGGCCCCCTTTTAAAAATGCTGCACCATCGCCTCTCCCAAAAGCTGAGACATCTTTTATATGCTGGTTCTTTAGTCTGCTGCTCTCCCAAGGTCATTCCCATATAAACCATTACATACACACAAGAGGAGAGTATAATATATCTTCTTGTCACACCTGCCAAGCATGGCCCAAGAATAGTTGATGGCATGATGTTGCAGACTATGAGATACCTGGGGCCTGGATTGACCTCTGCAATCTACTGAGATTATTATATCATGCTTGATCTGGATACTTTCCATCTCTATATAGGCACAGTATTATCAGCATGTCTACCATCGTGCTAGAAATTATTCTTATGTAAAAAATAAAAAAAAACCGAGGGTTTCTCTGCAGCAGTGCAAGATTGTGTCCTATTCCTAATATTGATGAAATAAACTGCCAGCTCAGACAGCTTCTGGACATCACATGAAGTCATGCAAACACTGATGTATTATTTGTTCTAACCAGCAAAAACATCTTAAGAAGAAAATGCATTTACCAGCATCAATGAAAAATTTAAGGTATATCTACACCCAATCTAAGTCAATGTGGAGAAACTCTAGTTTAGGCAAAATTACCGGTACCTAAATTCTATCAGATGTTTTTCCAATCTTTCTTTTTTCAATGCCTGAGTGGAAACTCATCCTAAAATGCCCAACAAGCTGTTATATCATGAAGCTACCCTTTGAACATTCTAAAACCACTGATTTAACTTAATTAAATCTCCAACTAATTTTAAAATATTGTCATGTTTATTTTAATCTTAGGCAAATACTGTATTAGCAGGATACATAATAGTGCCTAGGAGTATTTCTTCCTCAAGTGTAATGGTTTTCACACAATTTATAACTATTGGGTGGATTGGCGAGAAGTTTATTTGCTGTTCTAGTGAATGCATGTGAGTTTTCTAGTATACAGGTGAAACTCGAAAAATTAGAATATCATGCAAAAATTCTTTTATTTCAGAAATGCAACTTAAAAGGTGAAACTAATATTATCAATAATAATAATAATAATAATAATAATAATAATAATAATAACTCCGCCGTTGCCGGTCCCAAGCCCGGATGAGAAAGGAGGAAGGTTGGGATCAGGTTGGCATCTGGTCCCGTAAAAAAACCCCCGCCAACCCATACAATATGGTGGAAAAAACGAATAAGAATTCCATACTGCATCGGTCGTCGTGCGGGTTAACAAGGGCCGCGGCGGATGTTGGGGTCCCTGGACATCCGTCGACAAGTGGGCTACAAGTGGACCAGCCAACAAAACGACAAAAATATAGTGCAGATGAAAACCGTGCCATAATGGCCTGTTACTACAACTCAGAGCCAGAAAAAAGAGGATATTTAAAGCGAATGTATGAATTATGGAAACAACAATATCCAGATTCAAATGTTAGTGAACAACGACTAGCAGATCAAAGGCGATTTATTATACGGAATAAAGTGTTTAGTGAAGTTGAACATGAGGAAATTCAGGCAAATTGCAAAACCCAAAAAACAATATCACAAGCGGAAATAACTGATATTCAAGACACAACTAAAGACACTATAGTAGAACTCCCAGAAGAAGCTCTCAGGGAGGAAATAACATCACCACCACTAGAACCAGTTATCACTGAACCAACTGATGAACTAACTCAAAAACAAAAAGAATTGAAAGATAAGATCATGGAGCATTTTCTGCTTAATGAGGAAAGGCAACGTTTACCATCACTAAAAACTGTGCCTAAGAAAATTTTGGCCCCTATCATGAAAATGGTTAATGCAGTGTTTTCAACAATTGAACCGGGATCCATCTTGGAAACAAACCAGTTAATGTACAGCGCAGCTGTAATAGTCACTAATGAACTAGGCATTAAAATTAAAATACCTAGTCACACAACAGAAAAAGCATCAAAGCCAAAGTGGAAAATCCGTCTAGAACAAAAAATCAAAAAATTAAGGGCAGATGCTAGTAACTTAAAGAACATGCATGAGCAACGGCTTAAAAACAACAAAATCATAGATCGGCTAATCAGAAGATATAGATTGGATAGAAGAAACATCAATGAAGCTGTAGAGATTGTAAAACAGCAGATAACAGCAACAGTTAGAAAAATTGAAAGATATGAGGCACGAATCATCCAATATAAACAAAATCAGCAATTTCGATCAGACCAACGGCGTTTTTATCAAAGTCTTAATGTGAATGGTGACACCAAAAGTGAAAAACCAGAAAAGCAGGCCACAGTTGAATTCTGGAAAGAATTGTGGGAAAATGCAAAGGACTACAACAAGGAAGCAAAGTGGATACATGACTTTGAGAAAAGCATTGGCAACAAACAAATGCAAGTATTAGAAATAACAACTGAGATGATCAAAAATCGAGTTAAAAAGGTAAAGAATTGGACATCACCTGGAAAGGACCAATTACATGGTTTCTGGCTCAAATATCTGACCAGTTTACATGCAATATTGGCCAGGCAACTGAATGAAATTTTACAAAAGGGCCAAATTGATGAATGGTTGACAACTGGAAAAACATACTTGATTCAGAAAGATCCAACTAAAGGAACAACACCTGAAAACTATAGACCAATAACATGCTTACCAACAACCTTCAAATTACTCACAGGCATTATTGCAGATAACATGATGGATTATTTGGAAACAAACAACATCTTGCCAGTAGAGCAAAAAGACAACAAAAGAAGGAGCAGGGGCACAAAAGATCAGCTTCTAATTGATAAAATGATATTAGAAAATTGTAAGAACAGAAAAACGAACTTGAATATGGTCTGGATTGATTACAAAAAGGCATTTGACTCACTGCCACATAGTTGGATCATAAAATGCTTAGAAACAACTGGCATTAGCAAAAATATTACATCCTTTACTGAAAAGGCAATGAAACAATGGAGAACTGAGTTGGCAGTAGGGAATGAGAGCTACGGAATGGTTAATATCAAGCGAGGAATTTTCCAGGGTGATTCACTTTCACCTCTTCTCTTCATCATTGCAATGATCCCACTATCAGTAATCTTAAAAAAAATGAAATTAGGCTACCAAACAGCCAAAAAAGCTGAAAAAATTTCGCATTTACTATATATGGATGATTTGAAACTCTATGGCAAGTCAGAAATAGAAATCCAATCATTGACAAATACAGTCCGAGTATTCAGCACCGATATTTCAATGCAGTTTGGCATGGAAAAATGCGCCACTGTATCCATAAAAAGGGGCAAAATCACTGCATCTGAGGGAATTGAAATGCCCAATGGCCAACTAATTAAATGCAAAGAAAATGAAGCCTACAAATACTTAGGCATTCTGCAGTTGGATAACATCAAGCATGGAGAAGTAAAAACTATTGTCAGGCGAGAGTACACCAACAGAGTTAGGAAAAATTTGAAATCTAAATTGAATGGTGGAAATACAATCAAGGCCATAAATACCTGGGCAATACCAGTTATAAGATACACAGCTGGCATAGTTAACTGGACACAAGCTGATTTGGACCTTTTGGACCGAAAAACCAGGAAACTAATGACAATGCACTACAGTTTACATCCACGTGGTGATACTGATAGACTATATCTGCCACGAAAATCAGGTGGCAGAGGATTATTACAAGTGAAGCAAACAGTTGAAGAAGAAAAACATGCACTGGCTGATTATTTAAAAGACACCCAAGAACATCTATTAATCGAAGTAAAGAACAAAAATCTACTGAAGGCCCAACAGACAAAACAAGAATACAGAAAAGATGTGATAAAATCAAGAATGGAGAGTTGGCAGAACAAAGCACTGCATGGTCAATTTCTGGAAAAAATAAAAGATAAAGTGGACAGGGAACAAACTTGGTTATGGTTAAAAACAGGTACATTAAAGAAAGAAACAGAGTCACTAATCCTGGCTGCGCAAGAACAAGCTATCCGCACAAATGCCATTAAGGCCAAAATCGAAAAATCCTCTGATGATGCCAATTGCAGACTTTGCAAAGAAGCTGATGAAACTGTTGATCACATACTCAGCTGCTGTAAAAAAATCGCGCAGACTGATTATAAATTGCGGCACAATTCAGTAGCACAAATGATCCATTGGAATTTGTGCAAAAATTATAATATTAAAACAGCAACAAACTGGTGGGAACATCAGCCTGAAAAAGTCACCGAAAATCAGATGGTCAAGATCTTGTGGGATTTCCGTATACAAACCGACAAAATATTGGCGCATAATACACCAGACATCACACTGGTTGAGAAAAATAAGGTCACAATCATAGACATCGCAATACCAGGTGATAGCAGGGTCGCCGAGAAGGAACATGAAAAAATCGCAAGATACCAGGACTTAAAAATCGAAATTCAACGACTATGGCACAAACCAGCAGTGGTAATTCCAGTGGTAATTGGCACACTGGGTGCTATTCCAAAAGCACTGGAATTACATTTAAAACAGTTAAAAATTGACAAAATCACCATCAGTCAAATGCAAAAAGCCGCACTGCTTGGATCTGCACGCATATTACGAAAATACGTTACGACGTCCTAGGCCCCTGGGTGGGGCCCGACTAGTAACCAATGCCAAATCCGGCGAAACAACTGACCGCTGTGATACAATTGTACAACAACAACAACAACAACAACAACAACAACAACAACAATAATAATAATAATAATAATAATAATAATAAATGAGATAGACTCTATTCTAGAGTCAGAGAGCCATACAGGTATCAGCCATTTAAGGTCAGAAAAAAGCATCACAAAAACTATTGGAACATTATTTTAAATAAAGAATCGTGAAAGCCTGACAGAGATTCTCTGCTTCTCTTTGATGCAAGTGGAATCAAGAAGAGTAGTCTTGAGTTTCTTGAGTATTCTTTCCTCTCTTTCTGGGCTAAGCTTGCACTAATGTAACAGTTGCTGACTATCTTCTTCAAAGCTATCTGTATTTCTCCACAAAAAATCTTTTTTATATGCTCTTCCCCACTTCGTAGCAGCATAGTAAAAAATAAATTAAAGGTTCCTTTTGTATATATGTGCTAGTCATTCCCGACTCTAGGGGGCGGTGCTCATCACTGTTTCAAAGCCAAAGAGCCAGAGCTGTCCGAAGACGTCTCCATGGTCATGTGGCCGGCATGACTAAATGCCAAAAGCGCACGGAACGCTCTTACCTTCCCACCAAAGGTGGTTCCTATTTTTCTATTTGCATTTGTATGTGCTTTTGAACTGCTACATTAGAGAAGCTGAGACAAGTAACAGGTGCTCACTCCGTTACATGACACTAGGGATTCGAACCGCTGAACTGCCAACTTTTCTGATTGACAAGCTCAGTGTCTTAGCCACTGACCCACCACCTTCCTTTTACTAGCAGCAGTAGTAGAGATCTTCAAATGTGTCCTTCCTACTAATTGAATAACAGGACAGTTTCATAGTGAGAGAGACTGCTAATCAGGGCCAAAGCAATTTAGGACTTTAAAGGTGAAGACAAACAATTATTAAACTGCATCTAACAGGCAATAGTAGCCAGTGCATATATTTTAGCATAAACATCATATAATTTTTATGCATGCATGGTGGGCAGCATGGCTGCTACATTTTGCAAAAAATGCAATTTCTGAATACTTTCCACGGGTAGTTACATATCAAGAATATTATAGCAGCCATGATGATGATGTGGTGGATTGTTTGCATTGAAAACAATTTTCAGATGTCAAATCTTAATCTTTCAAGGCTTAATATGCTTTTAAGGATAGGTTCAAACTGCACAATACTCTTAAAAAGGTAAAAGGAATATTTAGTAATAGACAGGCCATTAAAAAGTTTGCAAAAGCAACCAAAGTTCTGTAAAAGATGTATATATCAGTTTAACATTGCAGCATATTGAATTCATGAAATCTAGTTACCAAGCAATGATGTCACCTGGGAGCAAGCAATGAATAATCAAAGAAGCTTTTGACTACCCTATGAGGCAAGCAAATTAATATGATATATTACACTAAATTAGATCAGAAATGTGCTGCAAGACTGTGAGAAGCTATAACCTGGATATGTACCGAACTAATAGGAATGTTTTCCATAGTCTGTGAACTCAGTATAAATGTTTCAAATCCTAAAAATTGCAAATGTCAAGCAATTATGCTTTTGCTACTATTATTGAATCATCTACATCAGGGATGTCAAACTTGCGGGGTCACTGCGGCATCACATGACATATCAGGACTTTTTTTCTGCTTCGCTAAACTGGGTGGGGCCAGTATGTGATGCATCTGGCTGGCGGAACCATGAGTTTGACACCCCTGCTCTACATATCAGCTGGTCAGTTAATTGTGCTGAGTATCGATTTATATAAGATGCTAAGCAAAAGCTAACAAACCACATTATAACTTAGCATTGCATGCTAACTAGCTTTGAAGATCACAGTCAGTTTTCACAATTGTATATATGCCATCAATCTACTATTGTATTAGTAAGTGGCTAATTCAAGAGTGATATAGAACATTGCTACCTCATTTCCCTTACGAGGGATTTAAATTTCATGTGCTTATTGCATCACAATGGATATTCTTGGGGATGTCAAAAAAGTGGCAGCATCAACCAAGTGGTGGTTGACTTATGTTTACTTGACATCAACCTACAGTACTTCCTAACTTCTGTACATGCTCAAGTGTATAATAACATTCAACAATGTTTGATCTGTGTGACCTGTTTTACCGCAGTAGCACTAGTCTGCAGAATTTTTCAACAGGTAAACATAGAGGGTTGAGTTTTTGTTTGTTTTTTTGTTTGGTGTTCTTTGCTTTTGCTTACCTTCCAAAATAGAAGTCACTATTTAGGAAGAACAAAAAAAGGAAACAGTAAGAAAGTTACCTGGGTGAAGTTGTGAGCAAGTAGGTGGAATTGGAAGGAAAGAAAGGAACAAATGGAGTTGGGGAAAGCAGCAGGATGCTGGACATAAATGTTCCACCAAATTTGTGGGCACAGAAATTTGAATTTTTGCAGAAGAAAGGAATTTCTCACAGATAAGACTCCCCCTTACTCATAACCATAGCAAAAAAATTGTAAAATAAAATCCAGCGATAGGAATATTTTTTATTGCCTTCTTTTGGGAGCCCATGAAACCAAGAGACTATAAAACACTGGAAAGAAAAGTGACTAACCAAAATCTCCCTATTAGCTCTAGGTTGCGCAATGATCTAATGAATGCAAGAACACCACTCTGTGAAAATGACTCTCAAATTCTCTTCTTTATTAAGAACTTCAAAAGAAAATTGTCTGCTATCAAACCTAAGGAAAGTTGATAGAGTAAAAATGCAGGAGAGAAATTTAAAGGATCCAGCTATAGCTATGTGAAATGAGACTTAGTAAAGAGTGAATAGAATGAAATAAACAGCTTCTGGAAGAGGCACTTATAAGCTTGTGCTAATGTTAGAAATATACATCAGTGTGCCAACTATGAAGGCAAACAGAGATGCCAGTTTGAAAAGACCAGGAAACCTATGTAAGACATAAACCTCATCTGTAAAAGAGTATTTTAAGTTACATTATTATCCTTGTTGGAGAATCTGCTGTCAAATAATTCTAAAGAGTTTCAGCTTTTATCCTTTCAATCAAGCTTAAGCTTGTGCTCAGTAAAAGGAGAATATCAATATCCTGATTCAACATCTCAGCAATGTTGAACCAATTCAACATTTTTTTTTCTTAGTTCTCTGCTGAAACCTCTTTTTTGGAAGATATATTTTTCCACGGCAAACAAATCCAGATTTATAGCAAATCATTTAAAAAATCGGTTCAACATGCCTGCATGTACACTAAACTAATGTATGTTAAAGTCCACATGCAACAATGATCTTGTATGTTTGATTACGAGTGTCTATTCTAATTTCATCCTACAACAGAATAATCCAAGTCACTGTTTACTTTTTTTAAAAAGATCTGGTGAATCATGATTGTATCATGAGGTTGAGCTATGATTGTGACAGTTTCTTTGACTGCAGAAAATGAGAATGATATTCTCATCCTGCCAGAAAAAGGTGATTAGATCTAGCCCATTATCCTATTTATTACTGCAAAAGATGCAGCGAGTTCGATTAAACAAAAGGATGGATAAAAGCATGAAAACAATTGGAGAATGTACTTTCAGAATAGAAGGTATAATTGGATGAGCTGCCCAGAGGTGGCTGGTGAATACTGGGGATTGGGAGCAGTGAAACGGTAGCAGATGAGAAATGCAAAATCAGAGAAAAGGCTTTCTCTTGAACAAGTTTGGGTTTTTAGGGAAGGGGAGGGGTTGGCAATAGAATTAGGGGGACACACACGCACACACAGATGGAGGGAGGAGGGAAGGGGAGGGGGAGAGGAGGAGGGGGGAGACAGAGATCAAACTCAATAAGGGGTTTTGACTCATTGATATAAAACCTGCTTCTCAAAAATTAAATTGCAAGGTTTCTAGACTGGTATGAATTTGAGTTATAGTAAACACTTGTTTGAACATTTTAACAAAGTGGACTTTAAAAAGGCCCCCAGAAATATATTTTCCATTAAGTTTTGTTCCAGAAAGATGCTTAGTATGAACTGCTTCTCCTAACTGTCTCAACGAAAGCCAAGGGATCTTTTGGAGTGTTAACTGTGTTATTTTGGAGAGAAGAGGGGATGTGAATGTGATTTGAGATATTCAAATTTAATTGTTTCCATCCTTAAAGTTCAATCATTCATTCAATTTGTATGGCTGCCTACCTAAAAATATTGTTACCCCTGCCATAAAACAATGCAACAATGCACACCCAAGAAAATATTGTTATTAGTGTGCATAGATCAATATTATAAACCAAGGCAAAATCCTTCAGAGAGAGTAGAATCCCACTCTGTGGAATTTTCCTAAAACTTATCTACAAAAGCTATGAAACTCTGATCTGAATATTAAGTAAACCAAGCTGAAAATCTGTGAATGAAAATTAAATTGGATCTATCAGAATTGTTATGGGACTATAATAGTTTCAGACTTCTTCAATATTTCCAGTAGAAACCTGGATGCCTCAGCACATCTCCATCCATACTTCCAAAACACTATGTCATGTACTGTATATTGTAAATGTATATACCCAGGTAAAGGCAAAGGCCCCTTGCACATATGTGCTAGTTGTTCCCAACTGTAGGGGGCAGTGTTCATCTCTGTTTCAAAGCTGAAGAGCCAGCGCTGTCCAAAGACGTCTCCCTGGTCACATGGCCGGCATGACTAAACATTGAAGGCACATGGAACGCTGTTACCTTCCCACTAAAGGTGGTTCCTATTTTTTTCTACTTGCATTTTTACATTCTTTCAAACTGCTAGGTTGGCAAAAGCTGGGATAAGTAACGAGAGCTCACTCCATTACGCGGCGCTAGGGATTCGAATTGCCAAACTGCCAACCTTTCTAATCAACAAGCTCAGCGTCTTAGCCACTAAGCCACCGCTACCCCTGTATATATCTCCAGGCAACATACCAAAACGGAGACACCTACATTAGAACCCATAACAGTTCAAAATGCATTTTCTTGTCTAAACATTGCTTTCAAGAAGGGTCCATATTAAGAAAAATGCTCACATATTCTTTGTCAATGCACCTTTAGAAAAGGGCAGGACTATGTGGACAAGAATAATATTATATTTTGTCCTCTTAAACAAAATAACCAACAAGACCTGAGGCTCATAGCTGAGAAATCAGGCAAAATTGACAGAATTGCCCATCCCTACCGTGAGAGCTTTTCCTTGATTAATCATTTCATATGTCCCAGGGCTGTCCCATGGCACTAAAAAACAATCTGAAGGCTGAGTGTCAGAACAAGCCAAATCCTGCTTTTCCTCTCTTCTCCAAACCTTGTAAAACTCCATCAATGAAAAGAAGAATTTAGGCCAGTTTTGCAAGGTCAAAAGTTGATCTATATCAAAATTATGAATGAAACCAAGAACATTGTTTACATGGCTGATCAAAGTTAGGAAATAAAATTATTTTAAAACAATGTCAGCAAAACCTGGACAATCACCTAGCAACAGTGAAATCATGCTGTAGCATATCTACTTACCTGAAATATGTCACAATGTAATGTGAAATAAAATCTAGACAGTGTTAGAAAAAGATATGGGGAGAATGGAGACAGGGATTACATCTACTGTAAATGTAACAATACAGTGAACAGTGACAAACAACAGAAACCCTGGAAAAAAACTAAGCATTCTGTATAGAAGTCAAGAAGAGTGTGGCAACTTTATTAGTGCTTACAAAAATACTGTACTTCTTACACATGCAAAAGAGAGAACAGTTCAACGTCATTTAATTAGCCCTAGATTTTCTTATCTCCAATCCTTTCACCCTTTCCTTTTCAGTAGCTAGCAATGTAAAAAAAATATCTGTCACATATTTATTTTCAAATGAAATAACACATACAGTATTCCTAAAAATAAATCTATCACAGAGCAAAGTGGTACCTCCTCAGCTCCAGATTTTTCTCTCACAAAAATACATATGCTTGAGGAACGTTCATATTAAATATGCATATTGGAGAAAACTATATAAAAGTTTCATTTGATTACATGTATATTGCTACTACTACTACTAAAAGGAGGAGGAGGAGGAGGAGAAGAAGAAGAAGAAGAAGAAGAAAGAAAGAAAGAAAGAAAGAAAGAAAGAAAGAAAGAAAGAAAGAAAGAAGAGGAGGAGAAGGAGGAGGAGGATTCAACAACAGTAATAACAGCAAATGTTGCTTATGCAACGAGAAAGATGAAACAGTGGATCACCTTATCAGTGGCTGCACAAAATCTCACAGACTGATTATCTAAACTCAATCAACAAGTTTGGATTTGAATGCAGAACAAAATACTGGGAACAACAAATTGCCAAAATTCTTGACAATGAGCATGTCAAGATCCTGAGGGATTTTTCAATCCAAACAGACAGACATCTGGCCCACATCATACCTGATATCACTATTGTGGAAAAGAAAAAAGTTCATTGATATTGCAATACAAGGTCATGCACTAATTGAAGAGAAATAGCTAAAAAAATAACAAAAGGTGATTTGCAAACTGAAGTTGAGCAATTATGGAGGAAGAAATCAATGGTTGTAATAGGAGTCCTTGGAGCAATACCCAAACAGTTGTCTAGATGCATGGAAACTTTGAACTTATTAAACCTGAATATTATGACTTTGCAAAAAAACCACCTTACTTGGAACCACCTATATACTTGGAGGCTCCTTAAAAGCTCTTAGGTTCTTGATTACGACTTGAACTGTTCAGTTTTTACCAGGGCCTGACTGTGAATCAAATATAAGTTTAAATCAATAACAACAACAACAACAAGAACAACAACAACAACAATTTATGGATACTTGGAAAGAAATAACTTGCTTCCTGTAGAACAGAAAGGATGCTGCAAAAATTCAAGAGGAACAAAGGACCAACTGCTGATTGACAAGCTAATCCTAAAGAATTCAAAGAAAAGACGAACCAACTTGTTCATGGCTTGGATAGACTATAAGAAAGCATTTGATTCAGTTCCCCATAGCTGGATCAAGAAATGCCTGAAAATCTTTGGCATCAGCAGCAACATACAAAAATTCATGGAAACTTCAATGAACCTCTGGAAAACGAAGCTTATAGCTAATGAAGAAGAACTGGGTGAAGTTGAAATTAAACGAGGCATTTCCCTTTCACCCCTACTTTTTATACTCTCAATGCTACCACTGACAATCATTTTGAAGAAGATGAACGGTGGATATAAACTTACAAAGAAAAGACTTTCGCACTTGGTGTACATGGATGATTTGAAGTTGTTTGATAAAACAAAAGCTGAACTGAATTTATTAATTCAAAGCACAAAAGAATTTAACCAAGACATTGGTATACAATTTGGAATTTACAAATGTGCAACAATGGCAACCAAAGCAGTCAAGGTCATAGAAGGACCATGGAATAGAACTTGAGAATGAAGAAATGATAAAGGCAGTAAAACCAGAAGAAGGCTACAAGTACTTGGGGATTTTAGAGGCCTCTGACTTAATGCATAATAAAGTCAAGGAATTAACTTCAGCCAAGTACATTCAACGAATTCGCAAGATATTAAAGTCCAAATTGAATGGAGGAAACATCATAAAAGCCATAAATACCTGGGATATACCTGTGATTCGATACTCTGCAGGAATAATTGGACCCAGATGGAGTTGGACAATTTGGATAGAAAAACAAGGAAGTGTATGACAATGAATCATGCTTTGCATCCTAAAAGTGATGTTGACCAATTATATCTACCAAGAGCAGAGGGTGGTCGATGACTCATACAAGTAAAACAGACTGGGGAAGAAGAAAAACACAGCTTGAATGATTACATCCAGAAAAATGAAGAACCAATGATTAAAGAAGTAAATAAAGGAGGCCTTTTAAAGACAACTAAGTCAAAAGCTGAATATAAGAAAGAAGTAATTGAGAAACGAGCTGAAAATTGGAAAAGCAAAGCTATGCATGGCCAATACTTGAAAAGTATTGAAGGCAAAGCTGACCAAAAGCTAACTTGGAACTGGTTAAGATCAGGAGCAGTGAAAAAAGAAACAGAAGACTTTATTTTGGCAGCTCAAGAACAAGCCTTAGCCACAAACTACATGAAGGCAAAAATTCAACATGTTACCACCAACAGCAAATGTCGCCTATGTAATGAGAAAGATGAGACAGTCGACCACTTGATCAGTGGATTCAGCAAAATTTCACAAACTGACTACCTACAATGCCATGACTGCGTTGCTAAGATCATTCACTGGAAATTGTACCAAAAGTTTTGATTTGAGTACAGCAAAAACCACTGGGAACATCAGGTCGAGAAGGTTTTAAAGAATGGGAAAGTCAAGATCTTGTGGGACTTCAGAATCCAAACTGACAGGCACTTGGCCCACAACACATCTGACATAACAATAATTAAAAAGAAAAAAGTATGGTTCATTGATATTGCAATACTTGGAGATGCACGAATTGAAGATAAACAGTAAGAAAAAATCACAAAGTACCAGGACTTTCAAATTGAAGTTGAGGGACTGTGAAAAAAGAAATTGTTTGTTGTCCTGATTGTAATTGGAGCCCTTGGAGCAATACCTAAAGGGCTACCTCGCTATTTTGAAATTTTAAATTTATCAGACTTGAACATTCTGATTCTACAAAAAACCACCCTACTTGGAGCAGCTTATATCCTCTGACATTACCTTAACAGTTCCTAGTCCTTGGTTAGGACTCGAGCTGTTGAGCTGCCAACCAGCTCCAAAGGCTGTGAATCTCACCAAAGATTAACCATGCAATGATGATGATGATGATGATGATGATGATGATGATGATCGATCAGCTGTTAACTATTCTTCAAAATGCAACAAGTGAAGAATAGTTAACAGCCGGCGGAACATACTTGATAATGAAAGATCCAGAAAAAGGCACAGAAACAAGCAACTCTCGCCCAATTACTTGTCTGCCACCAATGTTCAAACTTTTTACAAAGATACTGGCAAATTCAGTATTCAATCATGTGATGGAAAACAGTTTGTATCCAGTAGAACAGAAAGGAAATTATAAAAAATCAAGAGGAAAAAAGATCAGCTGCTCATAGACAAAATGGTACTAAAAAATGCAAAACGAAGAAAAACAAATTTAAATATGGCATGGATTTATTACAAGAAGGCATTTGACTCATTACCCCACAGCTAGATTAACACCTGTCTGGAAAACTTTGGAACCAGTAAAAATATCTGTACATTTTTTAAAGCAAATATGCAAAAGTGGAAGATAGTTCTAACAACAAATGGGCAGAACATTGGTGAAGTCAACATCAGACAAGGAATCTTCCAAGGGGATTCACTTTCACCACTACTGTTCAACATTGCATTAATTCCACTGACAATGATCCTACAAAACACAAAAATGGGATACAAAATCTCAATCCAACATGGCAAGATAAACCATCTACTATACATGGATGACTTAAAAATGTATGTGGAAAGCCCCACTGAACTTAAATCAATACTCAACACAGTTGAACTGTTCAGTAGTGACATCAAAAGGAACTTTGGACTTGAAAAATGTGCTATATTACCCATGCAGCGAGGAAAAATGGAAAAAAAAACCCAGAAGGAATAGAACTGGGAAATGGAAATATAGTGAAAGCATTAGCAAAGGATGATGTTTACAAGTACCGAGGCATATTGGAAGCAGATAACATCTTGAATGGAAAAGTCAAAGAGTCAACAGAAAAGGAATACATCAGGAGGGTCTGCAAAATATTAAAATCAAAGCTGAATGCTGGTAACATAATGAAAGTCATTAATACATGGGCAGTTCCAGTGATACGCTACTCAGCTGGAATCATCAATTGGACTCTGGCTGAACTGAAAAACTTGGACCAGAAAACATGCAAACTTTTGAATATGTACCACGCTTTACATCCATGAAGTGACATTGACAGGTTGTACCTGCCAAGAAAAGTAGGGGGCAGGGGGCTATTGCAAATCCATCAAACTGTAGAAGAAGAAAAACGAAGTTTGAATGATTATGTGAACCAAAGTACAGAAAAATTACTGCAGGCTGTGAAAAAAGAGAACAGCATAAAAACAACAGAAACAAAGGCAGAATATAAGGAAAAACAGCTGGATGACAGATTAAATAGATGGAAAACCAAAGCTTTGCATAGACAGCACTTGAAAAACATTGAAGGAAAATGTGATGACAACTTGACATGGACATGGCTTAAGATGGGAACTATCAAGAAAGAAACAGAAGGTTTAATACAGGCTGCTCAAGAACAAGCACTACAAACTAATGCCATGAAAACGAAGATACAAAAATCCACTGACAACCCAAAGAGGTAAGAAGAGGAAGCCTAAGTGGAAAATTTGGTTGATTAGGACTCGAGCTGTTGAGCTACCAACCAGCCCCAAAGGCTGTGAATCTCACCAAAGATTAACCATATAATAATAATTTAATCATTTATTCCCAAAATAATCAATAATGCACAAAGCAATAGCAATAACACTTTATATACTGCCCTATAGGGCTTTACAGCCCTCTCTAAGCAGTTTACAAAGTCAGCATATTGCCCCCAACAATCTGAGTCCTCATTTTACCCATCTCAGAATGATGGAAGGCTGAGTCAATCTTGAGCCTAGTGAGATTTGAACTGCCAAATTGCAGGCAGCAGAAGTAGCCTGCAGAACTGCACTCTAACCACTCCACGATTGAGGTTCATGTGAGGGAAGATAACCTATACAAATGATGGATTTTTTTATTTGTTTCAAGTAACTCACAGACAGCATCCTAGACTAAATTCAGAATGGTTTGCATAGAGCTATTAGTGACTAACTTTGAAGTCCTGCCTCTCCTGTGCAAGACATAGATCCAACATGGTAGTTTGCTTAACTCCCTACTCAGTTGAAAGCAACTGCTCTATTAAACCATGGACTGCCTCTCCTATCCTGAACCAGCATCCTGGAGCAAAATTATTCTTAGCAAGTCCAGTCCAACCTGTGAATAGATAAAGAGGAAAATGGGATATTGGAAGTAAATATCCATGAGTTAAAGTTTAGTGGCCATTCTTTTCAAGGCTGGGAGGAAAATTCATCTGCCTTTTCTGATGTAATAACTTCCAGTTAGATTACAAATGTCATTATTTTGAATGATTATAATTTTATAACCTCGTTTTCATTTTCGGAGTACTTTTATTTTTAAAAAATCACAGTTCCAAGAATAATAGACTCTATCATTCAACATATTTTGAAACATCAGACTGGGAAGGCTGAACTGTAAGTATTGGACATTTTGAATGGAACAATAAATATTGTTTCCAATTTCAATCTGCACACAGTTTGAACTATTCTGCTGCTCCAAGAATCAACGGTCTTAGAAACATTGATAGAATGCTGAAAGAAGTTTCTTATAATTAGTATTAGTAGTATTCATTCAAATAGAGGTGGGGATTCTTTTATAATAGTCATTTTTCAAACCAGCCAGGCAATCAACAAATCAAATTTTATTATGGTCACCACCCAACAAAAGTTACACAACAGAATATGAGACACTGATGTCATAATTAAGAGACTGAGTAATTCTGAACTGATTAAATTCAAAGCAAAATATATTTAGGTATAGATTAAATTTCTGGTGTCACAATCTATTAGCTGTCAGACACAGAGAAGCTGAACATAAAATTAAGCAATGAAATCTGAAAACAATGTATTGGGGCTAAGTTATGAGTTGTGTCATTCTGACAATATTGTAATACACAAAGAGGCAAAGAGATATTCAATTCTGATCTCCTGCACAACCTAAACTGTATATTACATTACAGACCAAGAATAATTTTCTTTTAATGGTAATTTTCATCATTTTTAATGAATGCTTATTCTTCAATTATTCTTCAACAAACCACAGCTTAATTCAGTTCTACTATTAAGTAGAACCAGGAGCAGTCCATGCCTTTATGGTGTTCACCCATTCCTTTCTATTGGAAGACAGATTGTGCTATATCTTATTTCCTGTCTTGAATCCCTCAAACTAACTTCATGTAGAGCTGAAATAAGATTAAACTGACTGCTACCTGCTCCTCCAGTGGAAAAATCTTCCAAAGAATAGAAACTGCCACTGAGAAAACATGTTGCTTTATTTATGCCCCGTGCAGCTCTCAAAGAGGTGGAGATTCAACAGCAGGTCAGCTCTTGAAGAAAGTTAAGTTGCATTGTAAATTATCCATTTTCATCAATTTGATGCAAAGTGGACAGCTACTGTATATGTCAAAAAGGCATTGATGGAGTTGCCCATTTAATCTTTTGCAGCAAAAACAACAGTGTGTTTTCTCATTCCTTCAGGGCTAAGAACATTCATTATTGCTGCTATTGTTTTGTTTTTAAAGAAATCAAAGAGGAAGAGAAAAGAGAATCCGGTTTTAAATTGAAGTGTATACTTGTTAATGGATATGTTTTAAGGCATTCCCAGGAAGCAATGCTATACTTTATATACAAGATACTTTGGTCTGCTGCCCAAATGCTGACATCTGATGGGATTTTGAGTATTTCTGGTTTTCCCATCTTCTAAAGGTGCTTAAACTTTGCACCAAGTAAGATTATTCTTTCAATAGAAGACTGCCTTCTGAATGTAGCACTAATGATCAGTTTAGGATGAAGTTAAATATTGACACGACTGAAAAAAATAGTGTATTGCAAAATGGTAAATTGTCCAGAGTAATAGTTTAACTTTACACACATGAATGTGTTTGTAAGCTGTCCAGAGTCACTTCATGGTGAGATGGGCGGCATGTAAATTTAATAAATAAAATAAATATGCACAGACAGACACACAGACACAAACACACACATACTTTCTGGAATTATTGAACCAAAGGAATTTCTGTCTCCTCAAGGAATGCCCCGTCTTCAAAGGGAGCAAGAACTATCATGGAGAATTCACTTTTAACTTTTTGTTAGATAGAAACATCATAAACTATTCTCTTTAGTCATGCCTGCTAACTGGACAAAATATCACCTTGGCTAGATATGATGGCTTTGAAAAATGAAAATTGTAGTCCTGCATATCCACAGACCAATGGTGAGTTCCAGCTCCCATTGCAACCAGTAAGCTGCAATGGGGCTGGGCATCCACCACGTGCACGCATGCAGCACGCACATGCATACCCACTACCCGTGACGCTCCAGCTGCTTGGCAGAGCATTGCGCTGGGGCCATATGCCCCATGTGCGTGCGCAAATGCCCTGGTCGGCTCAAATAGAGGTAAGGAGAGCAGGTGGGCCCACTGGAGCACCGTACCCAGCAGGCAAGGTATGCCCATATCAGGGCGTAGTGGTCATATCCCACCACTGCCACAGACCTGTGTTATGAAAGATGGACTCAGCCTCAATTTTTAAGCATAATAATTTCAAAATTTGTGTTTATGATATTACAAACAAATATGGAAAGCACAGGATTTGCTTCCTGGGATTCAAGATTCTTTACTTATCTCTATGCATTTTACATAACCACCTTATGAAAGACATTTTTTCCATCTCATTGACCCACAATCTAGTCATATGTCATATTTATCCTTATTTCATACATTTTCTCAGTTCCAATGCAATCTGACTAACACATAGACCGGTTCATCTGTCAAGTATTTTTTTTAATAAGTTATTAGATTTTGTGACTTTTGTTCTTTTTTTTTTTGCCACAGCTAATGTTAAAATCTCATGGGGAAATATTTTGTTGCCTGGTGCAGATATTATCAATTGGGGCAGTATCCTTGTGATTATGGTGTGGATATATAAATTTACAGCAGTAATTCTTAACATCAATTGATTATCCTAATCCATTTGATGGAACAGGAGAGAAGCAAGAGACAACAAAATAAAAAAATAAAATAAAGTAAAACATTTAAAAAAATAAACATAATATGATACTGGCAAAATCTTTTTGGTGGATAATCTTTTTGCTTGGTGTATTTTGAAAACACAAAGTGTAGTTTGTAAATGATAGTTTATGGCTCAGTATGTTGATATATCCAAGCAACTGTATTTTTTCATTAAATAATTGATGTGTGAATCCAGACACAATAGTCTTAGCTGGTTTCAAAATAGGCCAAACAACAGAATTACCATTAATGAAGAATTGGCTAGCAATAAGATGGAGTTTAGGATTAACCATTAATCACACCCAATAAACCTCTTGGAATTTTTTTTCATAATTATCCACGGCTTGTCTAAACTTGCTTCTTCCAGTTCCAAATCTGTAGTGATACATAGATCTGGCAAGATGCTTGCAAATATCAATCATTCCCCTGGCACATCTGCTGATATTCCATGGCTGAAAGCCAATCTCCATTTGAAGCATGTTTTTTTCCAACCTGACAATGCAATACTGTAACTTCTTTCTGAGGCTACAGGGACGACTTTTCCCATCACACAGAGAAGCTGTTGGATCCAAACCAGTTCCTAAGAAAGAAAGTCTGAGCTTAAGTTTCCAGTTTTAGGACCCAGCACTTCCATCTTTTCTTTCGGCTGCCAGGAACACATATGTGCAATTCAATCTTCACTCCTGTTATTAAGAAACACTGCTTGGCCAGCATATACAGCTCTTGATTAAGAGGAAAACTCCCTAAATTTTGTCACACTCTCTATCTATGCAAAGTGCAATTGCAAGTAGATCCATAAGCAAGATAATTTATTGTCACAAGAGAAAACATTTACAAACATCCCTGCCCAATACTAACATTAATATCAGAGTTTAATTTATAAATAATTAAAATGGGACAATGGTAAAGGAGACTAAGATAATTCAGAATCATAAAGTTGCAAAGTTCTTGATGAATTTTTTTTTTAAAGAGGAAGGAAAATTACTCAGCACATGCTCAAAGAAAAGTTTAAAGAAAATTTCTCAAAGGCAAGCATTCAGCCAAGTGATCTGCATATTTCATTCACTATTGTTTTTAGGTCAGCCTGCCTAGGATTGAAGCCGTGTACTTTTTTACACATCCAAAGAACATTTTATTCCAATCAGTGCAAGAATTGATCTCACAAAGCTTTCTCAGGATCACTTTTGCACGGGCCCTTTATTCCTTCTATCAACAGAGTCCATGTACATGAACCTCTCAAGTTGGATATGGGAATAACTATAAAGTATGAATTTTGGATTAAGGAGTAATGCTAGTTTATCCTTGTGGGAAAATGCAAGAATTTTGACAGCATAGGATCTTCAAGAAAGGCCATCCAGACTTCAAAATACAATACAAATAGGAGCATCCCCATTAACACACTGCAGGGCATGTTCTGTGCATGCCTACATACGTATCAATTCTTCTTCGTTGTTTTGCATCAAAGATATAATAAAGAAACTTCACAATGCTTTTTACAGCAGCTCCACATTTTACATTTTTATATAGTATATATAAGGATAAAATTTCTTGCAAGATATAGCAAAACCCCTGTGGTGTGTTACTCTCTGTGTTTGTATGTGCATGAGGTTTCATGATGCTTGTTTGTGGGGGTATAAAGGAGATTAGGAATGACAGACCTAGACAGCCTCCTTAACACCTTGTTCTTAAATGAGGGACTAATAAATGAAATTAAAGGCAGATAAGTGCAGTGCTGTGAGAAAAATAGCAAGGACAAATTTTAAAAAGTATTTGTGGAGAACATGACACAGAGCTAGAGCATGTGTAGAGAGCCTTGGTAGAGAGGGGCTGTTAGCCATTGTTCAGCTGTGCCAACAATCCATGATGACAAAAAACATCTCTTTTTTTTTCTAGATTCCATGAATACTTTCATTTCAGTCTAGGATCTGGGCAAGGATCTTCCTTCACTTATCCATTGAGGAAATATTTAATATGTCATTAGCAAGGAGAATGTAGAAGAGAAAATCAAAAGGCATGAGAAACCTAAATGGATCGCACATTCTTGTATTTTACTCTCTACACTCCCTTTAGTTTTTAAAATATGACTGCTTTGCACACACATCCACTATGCTTTTAATGTCAACTCCAATGTATCATTCTCATATGCTTTGGAGAGAAAAGATAGAGAGGACATGAAAGGAACAAGAAGGTGGGATGGTCAGTGATGGACTGTCGGCCTGACCATTTTCAGCCTTTGAAGTGCAGTTTCTTTGCTCAGGAAAGAGAGAACTGTGCCTGGCAGTTCTGAGTAGAAAGAACAATAAGTGAATCCTATGGGAAGGAATGGCAAGGATGAACACGTTCAATTAACCAATTTCTAAATATTTTGCTTGGAAAAAAAGAGAACTGCATGAAATAGAATCCTCTGACAAAGGAACCTCCCTTTTTATTTTGAACACTGCACTTCAATCATTTACCCATGGCTTTTTAGCTAATGAAGAACAGAGTTGAGAAGCCTCTATTCCCCCACTCTGTTCAAATGTTTAAAGAAATGTAACCACCATGAAAGTGCCCCAGCATCCAGAGAAAAATAAGCCAGGCTCTCCTGGATGAAATATTTCATTTTGCTGGCTACAGAAGTACACATACATACAGCCCATCTGAGTTGGAACTGTTACATTTCAAAGCAAGAAGATTACTCCACTAAGCCTCTCCCATCAGGGTGTGTCTTGGCAGACTATGCATTGGGTAATGCAACAGAGCACACCCTCTGAGGACTATAAATGGAGCCTGGCAACACTGGAGATGCTAGCTTCTTCACGCTAGACCAAGCCGAGTAACAGTCTTGCATCTGAACTTTTTTCCACGATGTCATACTATTATCAAAGCTCCTCTTCTTCTCATGGTGGTGGTGGTGGTGGTGGTGGTGGTTCTTGCCGTGTTGCTGCTGTCCGCCATGGACCATCCAGTATCCATGGGGGAGCTGGTGGCCGTCTATCTGCCTCTTCAGCTAGGTATGTCTCATCTGGTTCAGGATATGGAGGCGGTTATGGATATGGAAGTGGCTTAGGAGGTGGTATTGGATATGGCTCCGGTGGTGGTCTTGCCTACGGAGGTTGCTTTGGTGGTGGATCTGGTGGAGGCTATGGTGGTGGTCTTGACTTTGCAATTTGTGGTGGTGGTGGTGGTGGTGATGGAGGCCTTCTGACTGGAAATGAGAAGATCACCATGCAAAATCTCAATGACCGCTTGGCAAATTACCTGGATAAGGTGCGAGCCCTAGAGGAGGCTAACACTGAGTTAGAGATCAAGATCCGAGACTGGCATCTAAAGCAGGCACCCACTAGCCCAACCAAGGACTACAGCCATTATTACAAGATAATTTCGGAACTCCGTGACAAGGTAGGATCCTGAACAAGGAATTTAATTGAGGTTAACAGATCAAGTTTGAAAGTTTCCTCCTCCTCCTCCTCTTCCTCCTCCTCCTCCTCCTCCTCCTCTGTACTTTTATCTCTTATTTTAAAGTGCATTATTCTCATATTTTGAATTATAACACTTATGCTTTCAGATTGTGATTTTTTTTAAAAAAATGATCAATCAAAGATCTTTGCATGCATGTATATCATTCATCTTCAATCACTATTTCTATGACATGTTCTTTCCATTTAGAAAAGAGAGAACTGGGCAATATTGGGTATAATAAATCCACTAGAAATAAACATGAATATCCCTATTTTTTACTGACTTCTTTAGAATCAAAATGCTAAGAATTTGTGAAGAATTCAGATAGCTTAAACACTGATCTAAAGGATAGAAACCTCTGATCTTTTTCATATCACTTTGTTATAGTAGGGTAGCTGAAGCATGAAATGTTGATATGTAATTCACATAATTCATATTTGTCTTTAAAATGTTATTTCATTCTGCTCCCACTATTATATATTACATTTTAACATAGAAACCAAACATTTATCTTCTAGATCCAAGAAAAAATTTTTATAGGACCAAGACCATTATAGATATCTAGTATAAATATGTAATAAACTATATGTAAAAAAATCAATGTAAAATATTTATAAGAGATGACTTTTACCAGCCAGGAAGGACATATTTAGATAATAATTTATATTAACTAAGCTGCAGTACCAGGTAATTATAGCATAATACATGTCAAGGTTACCTAAAAGATTGCTTAAGTTCTTACCAAGAGGAGAATCCTATCCAATATGTATATTTGGAATTGATGCTGAGGAATATTCCAGTCAGTTCCTCAGTATAAATTATCCCAAACATGCTTTTCTATTTTTTATTTTATTTTAGTATATAGGATTGACTTGTTTATGTAAATATATTGGTACAGTAAAATGAACTCTTTAAGAACTAAATCTTAGCTGTATGTCAATAAAAAGTTGGCAGATAGTTGTTATAAAAGACTTCATATAGTAATGATGATGGGAGCAAAGAAAATATAGCTTCTACTGGCTGATTGAATATGATTTCTGGGCAATTCCATAATGCATTGCAAAACCAAATTACATCATCCTAAAACTTTCAATTATCCATGAAGGCTGACTGGTATTCCTTGGAATAGTTCAGATCATGAAACTGGCTGCATAATAACAGATTCTTGCAAGTCTGCTAATGTTTTATCTGCCCTCTGCCTTATAACCCAGGGAATCACGGTTTAACACTTTTTTCAACACTTTTTGCTGTCTTAACAGCTTCTGAGCATCCTGTCCAAAGTCATCTAGTGGCCTCTTACACTAGACAATTAAAGGAGAAAGTGTATACAAATTGCTCTCCACATGTTTTAATGACTAAACCAAAGTATTTTCAAGGACTAAAAATTCTTCCTATATTCATGTTTCTCTCCCCCCCCCCCCTTGTCTTCTCTTTTCTTTGGTAGATTCATGACCATACAATTGATAATTCTAGGATTATTTTGGAGATTGATAATGCTAGACTGGCTGCTGATGACTTCAGACTGAAGTGAGTTTTTTGCTGTTTGTTTTTCTATCCCCCCAAGACTCTTTCTAAGCTGAAGAAAGGAAGAAAAAGATAATGTAAATTTTCAGATAAAAGTGAACCATACCCCCATTAAAACTATATACAAGTCTATGTCTCTATTAGTTAGTTTTATCCAGGGCTGGAATAGATACTAGCATTGGTAGCCTTGAGCAAACAATGATGGATAAGCAGAAAAGGAGAGAAAAGGCTTGCTCATTGTCAGTTGTGTGAAAAAAGCACAGCAAGAACAGCAAAGAAAAATGGCAAGATGGGAATGGCTAGTTAAGCATGGAGGGGCCCTTGAAAAGAACATTGGCCCTCAAACCTAAGATATGTAGCAATTAATGAGTCTGGGTGAGCTTAAAGATAAACAGAATCAAAGTAAGATAGCTTCTCACCCACTGTCAAAAATAAGGGGAAAATAGTACAGATAGAAATGCTAATCTGCATATAGCATGCATATGCTGAGTTATATTTATGATGCAAATTTAATAACTTAAATGGTAGTTGAAACTATTTCATCTTAATGGGTCAAATGGGAGGTGATTTGTATATCTGCTAAGCATGTTATCCAAGTTTTAACTGCTGAACAACCTTCAAAATGGAGTCACACTGACTAGGTCCTCAAATATAATACTGTATTTTGTAAAGTAGGTATGTGACTCCTTAAAGGGAAAAAGTGAAGGAATGGAGAAAAAAATGGAAAAAATGCTTGAAAGGTTGTATGTTTCAATACATAGAGATAGCAAAACTTATGAAAGACTATTTAATTACAAGGTGTTTTGTTCCTATTTGGAATTCTTGAACCTTTTTCCTGGTGTGTTCTCAGATATGAGAATGAGCTGCATCTCCGCCAGGGTGTTGAGAGTGACATCAATGGTCTGCGCAGAGTCCTGGATGAACTAACTCTGTTTAAATCTGATATGGAAATGCAAATTGAAGAGAAGAAGGAAGATCTGGCCTACCTGAAGAAGAACCATGATGAGGTGAGTAATGTGGAAAAGAAAATGGAGAAGACCAAGGCAGACACATTGAGAAGACAATATAAAATTATCCATCACCATCCATCGGTGGACTCTAATTGCTTTATGAGTTCTATATAAAAAAAGTTGATCAGCAGATGGTGGATGGCTGCATTTTTAAAAAGCTGGATGGGGCCAAGACCAAAATATAGGATAGGAATTAAAGCAGAAATGAAATCTGATTGATATTTTCAAATTATTGATTTAACACAGTCAGTAAAATAACAATTTTGGGAGAATCCTGGGATGACACTCTAGAGGTTGCACTGAGCTAAAGATTAGTCATCTTTATATAAATAGAGGTTATGCCATTTCCAAATGGTACCAGGTTCCATCTGGTAAGATGGTAACTAGGTGGATTGCTGGAAGAGGCTGTTGGAAACTAGCATCTACATAAATGTACAGCCTGCCTGTTGTTTCTCTCCACAAAAAATTCTCTTCCCTGAGAAAGACCGAGGGGCAGGAAATTGAATATTGTTTCTTTCTATAAAACTAGAACTAGGAAACCAGCTCTTGGTGGCTACTAGAAATACTAGTTGGTTTTTAAGCCTAACAAAAGTGTGTAGAACAACAATCAAGGGGGTTGGTTGCTGTTGCTCATCAAAAAATTACTCTAAGCATTAAAGCCTTCAGCAACACAACTGCTGTTTGCAGATAACAGGAAAGAGGTACTCTTTGGAGAGAAAACTAATTGTCTGCCTTTCCCCCCCCCCCCCCCTTCCAAAGTTAATGAAAGAATTCAGTACTCAGCTAACTGGAAAAGTCAATGTTGAGATGGATGCGGCACCTGGAGTTGATCTCACCAAAATTTTGGCTGACATGAGAGAACAATATGAACAAATGGCTGAGAAGAATCGCAGAGATGCTGAGGCCTGGTTCTTTACCAAGGTACACTGTCTTTCCAGATATTGTTTGTTTTTTCACATTATGGGATTTTCATTAAAAAGGTTCTTCATGCTACTAATAAAAAATACAGAGCATTATTCCCTCTCCTTTTTTCCTGCAAAAAATTTAAAAAAGTAGACGTAATGAGGAAATTCAGGATATCCCCTTTTACATAGGATTCCAGATATTTTGTTGGATTACAGCTTCAATGTAACATGTAAGGAATGAACGTATTTCTATATCCCTGTACAAACATGTTTCAGAATGTACTGCAAGTCTGTGAATATTCCTAATTATGTACATTTGATCTACTAGGAATTAATTAGACATTTACTAACCAAAGTCTTGCAACATTATTCAGCATATTTTATTTGTTTTTAATTCTTCCTACACCTAGACCGAAGAACTGAATCGTGAAGTTGCTACCCACACTGAACAACTACAGACAAGCAAGAGTGAGATTTCAGAAATAAGACGTACCATACAGAATTTGGAGATTGAGCTGCAATCACAGCTTAGCATGGTATGTTGTTTTGCTCAAATTTTAAATGAGAATAAATCAGATTAAGAAGTATTTTTGTACCTTGTAGCTTTTCATTTCCAAACAATAAGTTTAAAAAATTATTGTTTGGAACTAAAACAATAAACAATTGTTTGAAACAATAAACAATTGTTTGAAATTCACAATTCTTTGAATTTTACAATGCAAAATTTAAAATGGTGTATATAAAAAACACTTATATTCCTGAAATAATGTAACAATGTTAGGATAAATATGCTAAAAATGCATACACATCTCAAGTCAGTACAGAAATGGGATGATCCTAATGGAAAAACAGGAAATTGAAAGAAATTTGGTAGGTTTAAAAAAATTGAGGGACAGTGAAATTGCAAGATTTATCATCTTGTAAAGATATCTGTCCATTAAAAAAAACACTAGTGTTTAAAGGATTCCTGGTTAGATGGAAATAATTGCAACAATGCAAGATACAGTAGTACTATCCATCCCCATTTCAGAATCCTACTGGTATCAATAGTATTATTCAACCTTAGAGCTGGGATCCAGCTGCTTTGTGATGGAGATCAGATTTTGCAATTCAGTGTTGGTTCAGATTGCTAGATCTTCTTATGTTTCTTTCTTATTAGAAAGCTGGCTTGGAAAGCAATTTAGCAGAGACAGAAGCACGGTATTGTGCTCAGCTAGCACAAATCCAGAACCTGATCAGCAATGTAGAAGAACAGCTGGCTGAGTTAAGATCTGACATGGAGCGCCAGAATCATGAATACAGGATGCTCATGGATATCAAAACACGCCTGGAACAAGAGATTGCCACTTACCGAAACCTGTTGGAGGGTCAAGACTCAAAGTATGTAATTTATTCACAATGAAAACAACTTAGTAATGTAAAAATATTTCTTGAATTTAGTGAAGTTTTCAATAGCTCAACTTGGTTGACTAGAGAGACAATTATCTTAGTCTGCCGCTAATAATGCACTTGAGAGAAATGCCTTCTTGAATTCCTTTCCTAGACAATTATTTATCCAAATAAAATTGAAAATGTAATGTGTAACCATATATAAAACTATAAAAGATAAAGTAACTATTGAAAGCAGACATTTTTTTTCCAGAATATTAGTTAATACCAGTAAATTATACCTTATTCACATAAAATTTACATAACTTGGAGAATAGATTCTTTTTCAAAGAGTTTAGAACTTGCTTGCAAACAGCTGAAAGACTGCCATTGTTGGCATATATAAAAGATAAAATAATCAATCAATCAAAAAATCTTTAACATAGGTAAAAGAAAGTGCCAGCTTGCCTTTCTGAACCTAGGGCGGGCTGGGGTTTAGAAAAACTTTTTTATTTTCTAAAAGTTCTAGTGTGTAGGTTTCATCTTTATTCTGCAACAATAACAAATGCACATTTATATAGTATGAATTCAGAATCCCAATGCCCTCTTAAATTGGATTTTGCTATCCTTTTTTTTTAGCTGCTTCACATGTTCCTTGCATACAAATAGCTGTGAAAAAACAAAATTTAAAATTTCACATATAAATATCTATCTGGCTTGGGGTATCTATTTTGTTATTTAGAGTTTGTTTTTGTGTGGTAAAAGTTAGTTTTTGAGAGATTTCCACTTCAGTTGACACTGTATACCACTGGTCCCCTTTCAATAAGTTTCATTCAGTTCTGGATTTAATTCAAAATAATCATGATAAACAGTGCTGAGGACTGCAGTATGAAGAATCTGCTTCAGTTAATAAACTTTTAAAATATAGATACAGTATATTAATAGAATAACAAGCTAGTTTGGTGTTTGGTTTAAGGCTAGAAACAGTGGGACCATGAGTTCTAGTTTGGTGTTAAGCACAAAGCCATCTGTGGAATCTTGGACCAATCCATTTATCTCATCCCTAGGAAGAAGGCAAGAGCAAATCAATTCTGAAAATATTACCCAGAAACAGTCCAGGCAATCACCAGGAGTCAACACAAACTTATTGACAATCTAAAAGGAATCTGACAAACTGACAAACTAAAAAGAAACCCTATCCATTTACCATGCTGTTTAGAATGTCAGAAAGATTAGCAGGTTACAAGGTTAACAATCTCAACAACCCTTCACAGCTTATTCCTAAAGCCAGAAGTTCCTAGGTGAATAGAGCTCTTAGCTCAAGGCCAGTTTGAGGCCAACTGTTCTAGACAAAGCCCAATAATAGTGCTCCTCAGCCTTTCTGTTGTTTAACTGACAAGACATTAAGACTCAATAAAACTACAACTAAAAACTAGTTCAGTTTTACATTAAATGTGGCTGTCAAAATATTACTGGCATAATAGCTGCGGGGAGGAGAAATCTATGCTGTCCCCTTTTCCTTGGTTAGTGCCCTAAGCACATACTTATTTTGTTTAGTGACTAATCCAGGCCTGCCTTTATCCTATTCCATCACAACTAAGTATCCTGTTTCTTCTTTTTTCCTTTACAGACTCCCAGGTTGGTCTCCAAAAGATGGTAAGAAAAACTTAAGTTAAAGTCAGAAATGTTTGGGTGATAGAAAGATTCAAAGGAGTGCTTCACATTGACTATAGTCTGGGTGAAACTTTCCTTGGAAGTTGCATTGGAACTACTTGGCATCTTCGCAGGAGCCTATTCTAATTACTTAGGTTCTTGAATGAAGGGTTCACAACAATGCAAAATGTCTTAAAGTAAAATTGTGCTGCTTCCTTGCTGATGTATTGTGAAACACTCAGGGCTCTCATTGAAGTCATAAAAATGTGTCAAGATTTAGAGTACACTCTTTGACAATCTTACATCTCATTAATTCCAAGTAGTTTTTCGTACTTAGAAGACAAGTAAAAATGATCCATAGATTACTATGACTTTATTCATACAACATTGTAAAATAAATCAGGCAGAGTTAGCAGTTGCATTTGCACAAAATGGTTGGTATTCATCTTGGTTAAAGGAATAAGCACAATTCAGGGTACCCACACACAAACACAGGATTATACCATTGGATTATTAACTATCAGTAGGAAATTGTTCTTTCTGAACTGAAACACCTTGTTTTGGGAACGGGAAACATCTCAAAGACAGAATGGGAATGGCCATGGGCAACTTTCATTGCGGTATGCGCGAGATAGAGGCCTTCTACTATTTATTAACATTGGCTTTCTGTCTTTACAACAGCATCCTATGGAGGAGGAGGTACAATCACCTACAGTAGTGGTGGCAGCGGCAGCGGTGGTGGTGGTATCGTCAGTGGCGGCAGCTACAGCAGTGGTGGCAGCGGCGTCACCAGCAAAGTGCGTTCTGGAAACTTCTGAATCTCCTGAAAAGTGCACTCACCTATTGGATGGCTTCCTTCCTTTAAGACCAAGCAATTTCAGCACCGCGACAAAAATCTCTTTTTGCAGAAGTATGCCTCGGCTTGGCTACTTTCTTCACAGTGATCCCTTTCCAGCTTTGCCTGACTCATCTTAGTCAATTCTCATACTGTATTGCTCATCATAATAAAAATCCTCTTTGGGCTTGATTTTGCAAATAAAAATGGCTTGGCCTCTTACTTGTTTGCTCCACAGGTATTTACCACTCTTTGAAGTTTGACATAGGCAAAAACTGTCCCTGGGGGGGGGGGGGGGACAGCAAACAAGCAAGCAAACAAATAAAAAAGTACATGGGAAGAACTTCCCTTTAGGGAAGTTATGATCTTCAAAAATTTGCTTCATTGCTTCAGTTTTCATATTCAAATTTTCTTTAATTTTGATTAAAAGATATCTGAAGAAATATTCACCAGATCCAATGGAGAAGGTGAATGTTATGCTTTCTTTTCCTAGAATATACAAAGAGCTAAGAAAGCTATTGCAGCTTTGTTTAACTCCCTATATCCCTAGTGCATTCTGGAGCCACTATGTGATTACACCACATTACATAGCCATCTGCTCATTCAGGAAACTCTAGAGAAATTTTAGAAGTTTTTCTGTAAGAAGTCTGCTAGAAAGGCACTATGGTTTTTAAAGGTTAAACAAATTTGTTAAAAGATATCCAGTCCACAACAAGATTTTGTTACTGTGGAATACTAATCAATACTATTGTTGATTAGTATTCACCCCACCATTGGTTTTTTGGGGGTGAGTGTTGGGAGGCAACATTCCAAAAGCTGCTTCAAGAGACATTTGAGGCAAGACTCATTTTGCTCCATATGTCCATTCTATTCTATTCATTTTTTGAAGTCAGGTTCTGAACCCAGAAAAATTCAAAGCAATAACTGTGTGAAACTCTAAAATATTTCCAACACTTAATCTGGTTTTCTCTGCTTTTTCCTCTTATAGCTGGGATATTTTTCATAGGTGGGTCCTTTAAAAGGGGTAAATGGGAAGTGGAGATCCTCAAATAAAAGAATACCAAAAGTCAACGATCATTGTAAAAACATGGGTGGGTGAATAGTTTTGTTTGTTTTGCAGAATGAAATAGAAAGCAGCACACGGCATTAAAACATTGTAAGAAAATAAATATTGTTGAAAGGTCAAAAGAAGATCAACGAACTTTTAAATAGACGAATACAGCAAAAAGCAATTCCCAATTTGCCCTGAGTCTTTCAGGATTCATTTTTGTCCTCCTTTGATCCAACAGACTTTGCCTGAGACCACTTATGATCTCCTTTTCCAGCTAACAATCCTTCATATTCAAAGCTACACAGTTGTTATGAGATATATGGGGGTGCTCACCTAGCACCCAAACATAGCTAGATAATAGATTAAAACATAATGCAAGATGTCATGAATTATTTCTTGTGATGTCATTTGACTGATACTATATAGTCTCCCTCAATAGAGGTTATCTCTGAGTATATGCCCAGCTTTACAAGAGAAGAAATCAACATTGGGATCTTCATCCTTGTTGAAGGTGTTGAGAATCTTGGTAAGAAAACATTTCTATAAGGATGACCCAACAGGACACAGGTTGTCTCAGAGACATTGATTCTAACAGTAGCAGAGATCCAAGTCTATCCTTATTTACTCAGAATGTCTTCTCCTATACCTTGGCCCTTTGTTATCTTGGTGGGGAGGAGGGAGGGCAACAGGAATCTTCCTCCTAGAAAAGCACTGTGATGTCATCACCCATCCTGTATTCTGCTCCTGTAGGCCATAGAAGCATTCATGGAAATAAAGGTGATGGAGGTTAGTGTTCTGTTTTGCAGCTCACCAGGTTCATATTACTTTTTTGCTTTCAGGATTTATTTTGGCATTCAAATTGGGTGCCAGACACCTTGGTGGATGTCTGTAAAACTCTGGCTGCCGATCCCTACCTTAAAGGCAGATAAATTTTAGTATGAATGTATAATACTATGAAGACTTTTGTTCCCATGAAACTTTGGCAGGGAAAGTTGGGAATATCAATAGCTGAATTTATCTTTTATATGAAGCTTCTCATTATGCACATTTTATTGATAACAATGATGTCATACAACCTCACAAACAAGATACTGCCTAAATTGTGAGAAAGCAACTTGTTAGGCTATCTGCAGGCCTGGAAGCCATCTTTTACCTTTGGGACTTCAGGCCTGCCACATTTTCTACTGTGGGAAAATGGGAGGGGGGTTATACAGAGCATGGGTGATATATAGTCAAAATAACATTCTTTCTCAGAAAGTCAAGACCATCTTGCCCTGCAGCTACGATGAGGTGATTGGGAGGCATCTCCAGTTTTGGATGGTGCCTGATTGGATCCTGTGATGGACATGTGGGTGCTGGGCAGAGATTTGAACTTTCTTTTGAGTGGGGAAAACCTGGAAACTTTCAGATTCAGGTTTTCTCAGATGTGCCAATATGACATCTCTAATAAAATGGAACTTTGTGTCTTCTTTCGTTGGGAGTGTTCCTTGGAACGCTGACATTAAAAATTCCTTTCCCAAGTGGAAGCTTCCAGGCCTGACACCACCTTTACAGTTTGGAAACAAAGTGAGAATGTTTCTCACACACTGCATCCCAATCTTTACCTCTATAAATTGTTTTGAACCGTTTGTGTCTGTTGTGATATGAAAGAGAGAAAAGTTCTATGGATTGAAAGAGACTTCACGGGGAACATTTATGGTCAAATACATAGATTATTATAGATAGTTTCTACACCATTGAAAAATATTGACTCAGATTCTTAAGAATCTGGTATGAATATTCTGATATCTATTTATCCATCCTTCCAGCCACCCATCCATCCTAGGTTGGGCATAATAACATCATATTATAAAGATAACCAAAATCCATTGCTATTCATTTTCAAATCTGGCATTCTCTTGATATTTCAGTCCATAATTTTTACAATCCCCCCGCTAGAATATTCAACTTGAAGACTTCTACAAATAAATGGAACAGTCAAGAAGCAGAAAATTTACAAATCAGGTCTTACAGTCATCATAATTTACTGAGGGTGGAATTCTTCCTGTACAGGGATGGGCAAACATTTTTGGCTGAGAAACATTTTAATTTTTTTTTTGAGGCGGAAGAAGGCATGTCTGGAATGCAATGACATTTTCAGACTGACAGGGCCTCAACTTTTCAGCATATCTGAAACATGAAGGGACATTAGGAACATGGTTTGAGTTAAAAGTTGTCTAATCCTGTCCTATGAAGTTCAGTGATTTTCCATTGTAGGCTTTTCCCACCGAAGAAAATTATGAAATTTAATGTACATGTCAAAATAAAAGTTTTCTATATGTTGCAGAGTCATGTTCAATATTGTGGGTACAAGAGGTATACACATGTCCTAAACCAATATGCAATACTGCATAACTATATACATTTTACCTTTTTAACATTTTACCCAGTTCCAATTATCTTTTGCTTGAAATCTATTCTTCTAGAAACTGAAATTCAGCTTATCATCCAGATGGAATAGCTTCAGTGAAGGATCAGTAAGACAAAAGTAAAGTTAGATGACCTGAAAATAAAATGTAAAACAAGGCCACATGTCCAGGACTTAGAGCATAGAACATAGAATAACAGAGTTGGAAGGAACCTTAGAGTCAGTGGTGGGATTCAAATAATGAAACAACCGGTTCTCTGCCCTAATGACCAGCTGCATAGGTGTGGCTCAGTGGTCATGTGATTTGCTGGGTGTGGCCAACTCAATGACACTCACGTCACTGGGCGCTTTGCCTTAACTGTTGCAATGTAATCACGGTTAACCGAAGAGGCAGTTTCTGTCAGCAGGGCAAATAAAGATTAGGCTAGAAACACCAGAATCTTCCCTTCCTGCCTTCCTTACAGGATTAGCTCTGTAAAGTGGAAAAAAATAAAAACAAATTTCTTCCAACAACCAGTTCTCCAAATTGCATAGCTAGTTAACAACCGGTTCTCCTGAATAGGTATGAACTGGCTGACTCCCACCACTGCTTGGAGTCCAATCCATTATTCAAGCAAGAGACCAGATACTATTACAGACAAATGGCTGTCCAATCTCTTTTTTGAAAGCATTCGGTGATGTCAAGAGTCAACTAGAATCAGAGACTCCAACATACCAATTACTTTTGGAGGGAGAAAATCAGAAAAATGAATAATAGAAAATGGTGAAAAGTAATTTTGCAGAATTACATTCACAGCATTTAGAATAGGGATGTAAGAAAAGCTAGGAACTACTTAATGATTGTTAAAAGATAGGATGGTTGTAAGGACTACTTACAACCTGGTTTTGATGGTACAGTGCCCCCCCCCTGCTCCATGGTCACATGGTTACATTTGGATATTTGGCAATTGGCATACCTCTATGGCACTTTGTAGCTCCTGGGGTCCTTTGACCATAATTTGCAATGTTTTATGCCAGTCTCTAGTGTTTATTTTCAGTTTTTGGCTCCCTGGGAAAACTGGATTCATTTAATGACTGTGGCTTTCACTTAATAACTGCAACAAGAAAGATTGAAAAATTGGGTCTGGTCATATAATCTCTTGCCCTATGACCACAATGACTACAAGGACTTATGACTGTAATTATGAGCTCAATTACTGTGGTAAATTGAGAACTACCTGTTTTTATAACAATTGCATTCCAAAATAGCACTACCTAGGAGTTTTGAAACCATGTTTTTAAACACCTGATGCAAATGCATAAGTCATAGCCTATGTGTGATTATATTACTATGTATGTGCCATGTGCAAATTCCTTGTGTGTCCAATCACACTTGGCCAATAAAGAATTCCATCATCTGCCTGCCTGCCTGCCTGCCTGCCTGCCTGCCTGCCTGCCTGCTGCCTGCCTGCCTGCCTATCTACCTATCATTGTCTCCTTGTTTTGTGGCTGGCTCAAGAATCACATTTACTGCCTGTGAAGAATGCAAACTTATACATAACCCCAAGTGTCAGTGGTGAACTTAATAGCAATAGCAATAGCAATAGCAGTTCGATTTATATACCGCTTCATAGGGCTTTCAGCCCTCTCTAAGCGGTTTACAGAGTCAGCATATTGCCCCCAACAATCCGGGTCCTCATTTTACCCACCTCGGAAGGATGGAAGGCTGAGTCAACCTTGAGCCGGTGAGATTTGAACAGCCGAACTGCAGAACTGCAGTCAGCTGAAGTAGCCTGCAGTGCTGCATTTAAACACTGTGCCACCTTGGCCCTAATAGATTCCTTATTCTTATTCCTCCCTCAACCTGCTCTAAACTCTTAATGCAGGGCAGTTGGAAGAAGCCTCGGGCAGAAGACATCTAATTCAACCCACTTCCTTATGGATCGGGAAAGAGAAATTCTTTACCAATCCATGACAAAACTGAACTGAAACCAAGTAAGAAACCAGCACTTCAATTTTCTTTCTGCCTTTCCCCACTGTAATATCATTGTTTGTATCTCCTAGAAAGGGCAGTGCCATGCCTCTTGTAGGTTATGAGCATGCTCTAAATCAGGGATGTCAAACTCAAGGCTTGGGAGCTGGATCTGGCCTGTGGGATGCTTAGATCTGGCCCACGGGGCCACCCTGGAAACAATGGTGCCTTTGCCAGAAAAAATGAAACTCACAAGGGCTGCATGCTCCGTTTTCACTGGCAGAGGGTTGCAGAAAGCCGTCCCTGCTGAAAACAGAGCTCAGTAGAACTTTCAGGCCCCCACAGGCTCCCCCGACATGAGTGACATCAAGCTGGCCATGCCCCGCTTGAGGTCAAGCACAATCCTGATGCGGCCCTCAATGAACTTGAGTTTGACAACCCTGCTCTAAATTATTATATATGCTGAACAAAGATCCATGATAAGATACATGTAGCTTACTGTAGAGGAAATCGCAGCCACTTCGTGGTAGCACTTTCACAAGCACAAGCATCTTAAATTTGTGAAAATGAAAAACCAAACCAAATCAAACTGCAATCGGCAGATTACTTTGCAAGTAACCAAGCTGTGTTGTTGAAATATTCAAAGCACTGTACACTCACCTGCATATCTAGTTTCTGATCTTTCTCTATCAGCACAAAACAGCCTGGGGCAAGTTGAAAAATAGCTAGAGGACTATACAATGCTACCACTTCCTGCAAGAGGTAATAATAGAGTTGTCTAGAGGATTTATGTTTTAGAAAAGCCAATGTTGACTTAGGTAACCACTGTGATGAGAAGCCATTTTGCATGTTTGTCCAAAGTAGATAGAATTTTCCCTAGAACGATACAGTGAAAAAATGATTTCCCCCCCCCTTTTTTTTTTTGCTTTCTCTGTCTCTTCTAGTGTGAGCAATTCTAGTAAAGGGCGTAGGTTGAAATGCCATTTAAATACAGGTAGTCCTTGAGTTATGACCACAATTGAGCACAAAATTTATGTTGCTAAGTAAAACATTTGTTAAGTGAGTTTGCCCCATTTTCCCACTTTTCTTGCCTTAGTTAGTTTAAATGAATCATTACATTTGTTAAGTTTGTTAACGTGGTTGTTAAGTCAACCTGGCTTCTCCATTGACTTTGTTTTCTCAGAAGTCAGCAAATTCAGCTGGTCGTTGTACCCTCAAGTACAGGATGTCGATGGGAATATACAGATAGTCCTCAATTTACAGCAGTTCATTTAGTGACTGTTCAAAGTTGCAATGACGCTGAAAAAGGTAACTTGTGACTGTTTTTCATGACCACAGCAGCATCCCCATGATCATGTGATCAAAATGCACTTGGCAACTGACTCATATTTATGACGGTTGCAGTGCCCTGCAGTCACATGATCTCCTTTTGCAACCTACTGACAAGCAAAGTCAGTAGAGGAGCCAGATTTGCTTAACAACCGTGTTGCTAATTTAACAATTGCAGTAATTCATTTAACGACTGTGGCAAAAAAGGTTGCAAAAGTTTTCATAACAACTTTCTCACTTAGTAACAGAAATGTTGGACTCATTTATGGTTATAAGTCAAGAGCAACCTGTAACTGTTACAGCCTGATGCATGAGACTTTTGATCGCAATCAATTTCTGATAAAAATCATATTTGCTATATTCTGAATATAAAGTTCTTCTCCTAATCTACCAAATGAGGCTTTGGCTGCTTTCCAGGAGGAAATGGGTAGGAAAAACAATACTTCATTTATTATACATGTTGCAATGCAGTTTTTCCTTGAACACATATGACTGTACCTGATGCTTTTCAGCCCTATTTGATCTGTAAATATCCCATTAAATCTCAAGGCCATGTAAAATGGTTTAAGCAAATGTTCCTTTGCTGCATCTCATTTTATATTGTATTTCATTTAATACCTTTTTCTCTCCACCCTGTGAGAAGGCTGACATGATCTGCATTTTTCATTGCAAACTTGCTGAGTTTGCAGCAATTATTTTGTCAAGTCACTGACATGATCACTATTTGAAACATGCAGAAAGAATCAATAATGCATTATTAAATACAGTGAAATGATGCAGAAAGACTGTGTGTGTGTGTGTGTGTGTGTGTGTGTGTGTGTGTGTGTGTGTGTGTGTAGTCTATGGAGATTCTCAGCCATCCAAGTCATGAAAAATGTGCTTTTTTCGAGTCAACTTCTTTATTTTTCCTTGAAGATGTTTCACTTCTCATCCAAGAAGCTTCTTCGGTTCTGATTGAATGGTGGGGAATGGAAGGATTAATATTCCTTGCAGTAATCTGATCATTAGCCCTTTTTCTGAGAGTTGATGAGGCCATTTGGAAGTTTATCAGTGCCCTACCTATGAATAGTGCAAATGGATGTGGAACTGCTGAAAGGACTTTGTTGTAAACAGGAGATGGGTGGTGTGCTATCACTCCCCCTCTGTTGAGAGAGGGATGTCCAGTTTTAATGTAGATGGCCTCTTTGATCCCTCTTTCAAACTATTGGTCCCCTCTGTCCAGAATGTGGACATTGCTATCTCCAAAAGCAGATGGACTGGTAAGTATTGTCCTGATGAGTTTGTTCTCCTATTTTGTGTCATGGGTTTGTGAAGTGGCTGTCTTGTTTCTCTGATGTACAGATCTGCATATATCTCATGTACTGTGTATATATATCACATTGCTCAGTTTGTGTCTGGGTGTTTTATGCTTGGGGTGGACAAGCTTTTGCCTCACTGTATTCTTGGATTTAAAGTGTGCATATATGTTGTGTTGACTGAAAAGCCTCCTGAGATATTCCTGCAACATATGGAATGACAATTTTGTTTCATTTATTGCTCTTTTATTTGTTTGTTAAGGAGGAGCTCCTGCTCTGTGTGTGTGTGTACATATGTGGGTGTGTATGCTTTCGTTTCTTTATTTGACGAAGGCCCAGTTGGGATAGCCAAACGTTCTGAGGGCTTCTTTGATATGTTTTAATTCTCTTTTCTTTCCATCTTTACTGGTAGGCAGGACTTCAACCCAGTGGTGTAGGGTTCTGATCACTCCCACTTTGTACTCCAATGGGTGGTGAGAATCAAAAAGTAAATATTAACCTGTGAGGCAGGGGCTTTCTGTAAACTTCAATGTTAAGGCTTCTGTCTTCCTTAATGTGTACTGCACAGTCCAGGAAGGCCAGACTATTTTCCTTAACATCTTACCATGTGAAGTTGATGTAGCTGTCCACAGAGTTGATGTGTTTGATGAAGGGTTTAAATTCCTGTGTTTTAACCTTGACCTAAATATCAGCCACACAAACCTATACCAGTGAGTAGGTGGAGTTTAGTGTAGGACTTTGGTTTCTACCTCTTCCATGTAGCAACTGGCCACAATGGCGGACAGAGGTGAATCTCTGGCACAGCCTTGATATTGTGTGTAGAAACTTCATTGTATTTAAAATAGGTAATGGTCAGACAGAGGTCCAGCACAGTACATATGTGATCTGGGCTAAGATTGGTTCTGTTGCCTAAGGTGCTATCTTATAGCAGTTATTTTTTCACTATTGTGACAGCTTCAGTTGTTGGAATGCAAGTGAAGAGTGAAATCACATCTTCAGGAAACCATAGCCTCATCCACATCCAGGTTTACTTGCCAAACCTTGCTGATCTTGCAAGTCTTGTGAATTGTGATGGGTAGTGTTGCCCACTAGGTTTTATTTGCAATGGTGGTTAGATGTTTCAGTGGTTAGATGTTTGGTTAGGTGTTTTGGAATGATGTGGTAAGTGGCAACACTTACCCACCCACATCAACAAGTCCTGTTGCCTCGTTTGTGTACAGAATGGGTGTCAAACTTGCGGCATGATGTTTTTTCCCTTCACAGACCTGGGGCTGGCATGGCTATGTGTGACACCTCCGTCCCTCAGGCTGCCAATTTCACATCTCTCATACACTGCTGAAATCTGTCAAATGTCTAGGTTATTGCCTATGCAGCAACATGATCATTGTTGTCCATTAAGGAAAATAACAGATTGGGAATCACCCCACAAAAATAGAAATGGAAATGGGAAAATGGGAAAAGGCAAAATCAACAAGGATTCAGTTCCAATTGGATTAAAGAAAGGGAAGGGTGTTATCCAAGTTAATAGTTGAACCTTTGTTGTTGTTAGTTGTGAAGTCGTGTCCGACCCATCGCGACCCCATGGACAACATTCCTCCAGGCCTTCCTGTCCTCAACCATCCTCTGGAGTCCATTTAAGTTCACACCTATTGCTTCGGTGACTCCATCCAGCCACCTCATTCTCTGTCATCCCCTTCTTCTTTTGTCCAGCATTAGGCTTTTAATCCTAGATTCAACTCCAGTGAGTTGAACCTAGAAGGTAGATTAGTAGGTCTACTGATAAGGGGCATTTGTTTTTAACCTTCAAGTCAGTGTTGACTCCTAGTGACTTCCTGGACATGTCTGTGCAGTTTTCTTGAGAATATTTTCTGAAGTGATTTGCCATTGTCTTTTTTCTAGGGCTGAGAGACTGTGAATGGCCCAAGGTCACCCAGCTGAGTTTGTGCCTAAGGAGGGACTACAACTCACGATTCCCCAGTTTTAGTCTTATGCCTTACCCAAAATGGCTCTTGATAGAGGCTTTGGGAGGCTGTCCAAGATATAAATTTGCAGCTGCAACTGCCCTGTTGAAATCCTGTACCTTTTCTCTATGCATCACACAAGCAGACCCACAATTTCACAGCCATGGCTGCATCTTGATTTCCTTCACTACCATTCCTTACAGATATGCACCTACAGTAGCTTCATATCAATGGAGAATTGAAATCTAGAGAGAGAAGAAAGAGAAAAGCAGCCCACTCAACAATCTGTCCTCAAATGAATTTCCTCCCGGGGTGGCAAGAATTCATAAGAAAACTAGGTATCAATTAGTGATTACCACATCAATAGTTCCCCAGTAAATGATGCTTGGAAAATCAAGATGTTCATTTTAAGGCACTGAAGTTCTATTATTAGGGAAAACTGATTTTAAAAATCTAATATTATTTAGAAGATAAAGAGCAGATTCTGGGGGGGAAAAAGCTAACTTACACCAAAGTATACTTGATGAAAAGCCCAGCTGGATTCTGAGGTTGCTATTTACTGCAGTATACTAGATGAGAAGACTGTAAACATGAATGTGAACCAATGGATGCTGAGTTCAGTTTGTGAACTTGGCTCCTGTTGTGAATCAATAGGGATACTTTTTCTTTGTAATTTATATGAAAATAAGGAGCTGTGGACCATAGATCCTCACCCGAGGAAGGCTCCCTTGTATATTTTAGGTTAAAAGATTGCATATTAGTGAACAAAAGCAAACATCTAAACCATTGATTGTACTTACATTATTGATACTATTTGTGATTTGGGACTCTAGGTGTTGTTGAATAACAATTGTGACATGACTGATCATTGATATAATGACTATGGTGGCTGAGGTCAGAGTTCAACAATATCTGTAAACAGTGGTGGGATTTAATTTTGTTACTATCGGTTCTCTGGGCGTGGCTTGGTGGGCATGGCATGGCTTGGTGGGCATGACTTGGTGGATATGGCAGGGGAAGGATACTGTAAAATATGCATTCACACACCCCCTCCCAGGGGAAGGTAACTGCAAAATCTCCATTTCCTCCTGATCAGCTGGGACTCGGGAGGCAGAGAATAGATGGAGGCGGGATGGGTCAGAGGTGGCATTTACTGGTCCTCCAAACTACTCAAAATTTCCAGTTCTCCAGAACTGGTCAGAACCTGCTGAATACCAACCCTGTCTGTGAACCAAAATGGAGAAGACTGTAACAGAAGTTGGCTGTAATATAAAACTATACTATCTAAGTAAAGCTCTTGAGAACTGAAGTACTTAAAGAAAATCCATATTTAGCATGCAAAAGCTACAGCATTTGCAACTGTTTGCAAAGGATGCATTTTTAAATTCACATGTTTACTGCACAGCAATGTCTAATACAAATACTACCTATTGAAAACTTGGCATTTTCCATTAATACATGACTTGTTTAGAGATTGCAGTTGCAACCCATAAAGGCCCCAACCTGATTGGAAACAACTTCAAATGTCATAAATCAAAGCCGAGGTTTCCCAGGTTGCCAAACAAGCTCTCTGACCCAGAGCAGGCAACTAATGCCCAGTCATTTATCTTCCACCAGTTGGTGGGCAGAATCCAGCATGTGCTCCTGTTTGCTCACTGCATTGCAACCCTTGAATGCCAGGGGCTAATCCTTCCCCACTTCCAGGCTCCATCCAATGCTAAGTCCTGGGGTCAATGTGTGCCCTTGTGTAGTCTCCAACCTATTCTCCCCTTCCTGCAGATCAGTTTGTCTATCTCCCTGAAGTCCATATCTCCTTGGTCCATAAATCATCCCCAACACTGCCAGATATGAAATCTCAAAGTCCAGGAAGAAAATGGAAAGATATCCAGGAATACATTAAGGCCCAAATTCAAATAAAAGGGAAAATCAAATCAAAGAAAATGGTGTCTTATTCTGCAAGAAATCTACTAAAGTTAAGTGTTTTGCCTCCAACCCTTTCTCCAAAGTGTTCCTCAGGATGCAATCAACCGTCCTTGCCTTGATTCATTCAAGAATTAAAGCACAGTCAGAGGATGCTCTGGCTGATTTGTAATAAAAACTTAGCAAAATCTATTTGTTTCCAAACATTAGATTCTTTATAACCCGAATGGGCCATTTTTTGCAGACCATGTGTCATGCTTATATTTTATTTATTTATTTATTTGTCAACAAGTACAAGGAGACAAGTATCAGTACAGACATAGATATGGACACATGAAAAATGGCACAGATAAATGAATATAAGTAAGCAAAACATAACCATAAACACATAAAATGGGTACATATAAATGGGGACAGTAGGACAGGGACGATTGGTACACTGGTGTGCTTATGCATCACCCCCCCCCTCTTAGGGACCTCTTAAGAAACATGTAAGGTCCATGATAGACAGTTTAAGGTAAAAGGTATGGGAGTTAGAGGAACTAACAACAGGATCAGGTAGAGCGTTCCAGACATTTACTACTCTATTGCTGAAGTATTTTCTGCTATCAAGATTAGAACGGATTACATTTAGTTTGTATCTATTGATAGCCCTTGAGTTATTGCAGTTGAACTTAAAGTAGTTGCTAACAGGTAGGAGGACATCATGGCAGATAATCTTGTGTACTAAGCTCAGGTCAGAACATAGATGGCGTAGGCTAAAATTTCAAGCCCGGTGGTATAAGGAATTTTATTGCGAGCAGAGGAGTTGAGTACTCTTGTAAAATACCACTGGACCCTCTTTAATGTACTAATGTCTGAAATACAGTGTGGATTCCAGGCTGCTGAGCAATATTCAAGGATAGGTCTGGCAAAGATTCGTATGCCCTAGTTAGCAGTCTAGGATTACCAGAAAGAAAACTTCATAAAATAAGGTTGACAACACTGAATGTCTTTTTGGCAATGTTGTTACAGTGAGCTCTGAGGCTTAGATCTTTTGAAATGAGTACTCCTAAGTCTTTGACAGAGTGTGGGTCATCTTTTAAATCATTTCCACCCAACTTGTATTTGCTGTTCTGATCTGTATTGCCAATATGTAGGACTGAGCATTTGTTAGCAGAGATTTGGAGTTGACAATTGTTTGACCATTCAGATACATAATCTAGGTCATTTTGTAAAGTAGTAGAATTATCTGTGGTGTTAAATAGTTTTACATCATCGGCAAAGAGGATGCAGCTGCTTATAATATGATCACAAAGGTCATTTATGTAAAATAGAAAGAGCATTGGTCCTAGAAGGCTGCATTGGGGAACACTACTGTTAATTGTTGCAAGGTTTGATGTAGTGTTTCCAATTTTGACTACTTGTTGCTTATTTGATAGGAATGCTGCTATCCACTTCTGCAAAGATCCAGAAAAGCTGTAAGATCTTAGTTTTAATAGACGTTTGTCATGTACCACTGAATCAAAGGCTTTGCAGATTGTAGATCAATGTAGATTGCACCTATTGCTTTACTCTGGTCAAGTTGAGAGGTCCAAATATTTTTGCAGTGTATGAGTTGCAGATTACAGGACAATTTTTTTCCTGAAACCAAATTGCTTATTAGGTTGTTTGTCTCTAAGTGGAGGCTGATGGATTGGTTTATGATGGATTCCATGATTTTACAGGTGACGCAGGAAAGGGAAATTGGTCTGTAATTCTCAACAAGGCGAGGCTCTCCTTTTTTGAAGATAGGTATGACTGTTGCTAATGCCCATAGGTCAGGCAAGGAGCTTGTTCTAAAAGATACTTCATAGATAGTGCTTAGAGGTTCAGCTAAGATGGTGGAAAGCTTTTTTAGAAAGCAGGCACAAATTCCATCAGGACCAATAGATAGAGATGGCTTTAGGTTGTGTAGTGCCCTTTTGACAGTATCTTCATTAAAATCATGTGGATTAGAGCATTGCAATTAGTTGTGGTATGACAAGGAAATTAGGGGGAGATGCCAGTGCTGTTGACAAAGACTGAACTGAAAAAAGTGTTGAAGAGATTGGCCTTACCGGCATCGTTGTTATAATCTTCACAATTTTGCCCTTTTAAAGGTGGGATGATTTTTGAGTCTTTAAGTTTGGGGTTTACGAAATGAAAGAAGGCTCGATTGGATTTCGTGTGTAATAGCTCTCCCTCCTGTTTGCAGTGGTAATTCTGTTATTTGGCGGCATAAGGTTTTGTAGCAGGTTTTTTTTTTTTATGTCCAAAATATTTTATTTCATTTTCATTTTCATTTTATACAATCACTTATATACTGTGCACTTAAGAAAGCAATAAACACAACTGATCTTATATTCCACCATGGAAAACCAACATAACACTTAAATCCTCCATACACCCTTTCTTCTCCCCCTCCAACTTTCATTTCTCCCCTCCAGCATTCCCCTCTTCTACTTCCCCTCCCCCTCAAACATTCCTTTCTCCCCTTCCCTCCATCTCACCCTCCTTACATTCCCCTCTCACTCCCTCTTGACTCCTCCCTCTTCTTTCCCTCTACTCCTCACTTCGGTGTATTTCTACTATTCATTAATCTATTCAATTTGTATTTTACACTAAAATTGAAAGAAAAGAAAAAAAAAAGGAAAATAAAAGGAAAAGAGAAAAAAAAGAAAAAAGAGCAGCAGTATACAAGTGCGTTCTTATTGTTTTGGAAATTGAAACTATATTTCCACCCTCCCCCCCACCCCCCCGTAAACCCCCCTCCCTAACCCCCTTCCAACTTCCCAGATCCCATACCCGGCATAGCTCTTTATCAAGCACAGTCTGGAGTATATTAAAACCAAATAGATGGGAAATTAAAAAATAAAAGATAAAGGAAAAAAGAAAGGAATAAAAAAAAACAAAAAAAGAAAAAAGGGAAAAATCAATAAACTCTCTACATTGAGCTCAGCTTCCCATCATTATTAAAACTTAAACAATGTACATCATTCCTAATCTCAGTTAATTTATTACTTGCAGGATTTCAAACTATGTTGAAACCAAGTAAGTTAATCAAATGGAATTCTACTTTAGCTAGGGGCCTTATCTCTTTATCTAAATATCTATCTATTTCCAAACCTTTAATTTGTCCCTTTTACCTCCTTCTCTATAAAACAATTTAAACACATCTCAAATACTTCTCTCGGTTTCCTTTTCCAACTCCTCTCATCCTGCCTCTACCCATGTCCATATATATATATTATTTTCATCCGTACTCCTCTCATATTTGCTCCGCCTTCCTGCGAACTCCCTGGGTATATCCTTCCAAACATTATGTTCAAATAACAGTTTATATAAAAATCAACTTACTTTCTGGCTCAAAATAAGCTCTAATTGAACCTTCACTACCCTCCCGTCTACACCACGCTTCCCAACTCCATTCAACCTAAACCACAATCCAGGAACATCACGATCTCCGCCCTCCTCACCCTAGAGAATAAATCATAAACAATTTATATAAAAATTCAAAGTTATCCATCCAGTCTTTTTTAAGTCCCATACAATATATTTTCCGAGGAAATCAGCATCGCTTCTTTCAGCCTTAATGTCTCTTCATCGGTATACAACTATACCATTTTATACAAAACAGAAATCACAAAGTATTATTCAAGTTAAAAATTATGCAAATGTTTTGGAAGCATAACTAAATCCTTGTTCTCTGCTCTTCTGCCCTTCCAGAGGGGGAAAGCGATACCTCCCGCCTTGTAGTTGTGTGTTTTGTTGTTTCTCTTCTACTTCTCCTTGTCTTTCTCCAAGTCCGGGTAGTTCAGGAAGTCCCGCCTTCAGGATCTTGTAATAAAAATCTCGGGCTTCCCAAACAGAGTTGAGGCGATGTTTTTGGTCATCAAATGTAACTGTGATTCCAAATGGCACTTCCCATCTATACTCTATCTGAGAATTTCTGAGTTCTTTAGTTAGAAAAGCATAGTCTCTCCTGGCTCTTAACATCTGGGGTGGTATTTCTTTAAAAACGATCAAGTCCTGTCCATCAATTCGCAGCCTGTTATTATAAAGCTCTTGTAGTATCGCATTTCTGGATTCTCTTGTAGCAAAATATATAATTATATCTCTCGGAAGCTGTCTCTGTTTTGCTGCCCACGAATTATGGCGGTAAATTTTTTGGATCTGCCAATCAAAGTTGAGTCCCGGACTTCCCACCGAACGACTGAAAGCCTCAAAAAAAGTCTGTTTCAAATTCTCCTGTTCGTTTTCACGCAATCCCCTAACTCTTATTGCAAACGCAGTCTTCTTATAATTTGTCATAACAAGTTGTTTTTCTGCATTTTCAACTTCCTGTTGCAACATTTCAATTTTAGATGTCAGGTTAGAATTAGCTTCCTCCAAAAGTTCCAGTTTATCCTCCATTCCAGCAATATAATCTGTCATTACAGTTATGACCCCGATCATATCCTCCTTTGTTTGAGCAATCTTGGCATCAAGCTTGTCACATAAGTCTGAAATAAGTTGCTTCATTTCCTCTCTAAATTCTTTAAGAGTTTCAAAAAGAAATTCTTTCGTTAACAAATCTCCAGTAGAGGGCGTAGAAGGCAAGAGCTGCGGCTTTATCGCAATTGCTTGGGATGTATTGTTAAAAAAACGTTTAGATTGCTTTGACTTCGGAGCCATTATAAAAAGGAAACAAAGTCTCTGCTCGCCTTGATTTAGGATAAGATACTTTCAATAAACTTTTGGCAATTAGTAAAGAGAAATCTTCAAGAAAACAGGGCTGGTTAAATATGTCATGTATCAAATGCGGAAGCTATAAAATCGCCATTTTGAAAAGCAGTTAAACAAAGGAGTTTTTTATAAAATTGAAGCTGGTATTTTGAATAATAATTTAAAAAAAGGTTCTCAGGAATGGTCGCTGCTTGGATTGAATTTAAATAACTTAGTTTCAAAAATTTGTCCTGGGGGGGGGGGGGGGCAACCTGCCTTGAGCTGAAAAAAAACAGCTGAGAAGATCTGGCCGGAGTAAAAAAAAAAAAACTCAGCTTTTGTTGAACCCTCTTCTCCGTTCACAGCCAAAAAAAAAAGCTGTGAACTACAAAGAGGATTCTAACAACTGAGTTCCTCCCTGCTTCTTTCTTGCCTGAAAGAAGAGATATCTATAGATCTTGTAGATATACGAACCAGAACTCTGAGGGCAGCTCTGTTGAGCCACCGGCGACGGCAGGCCCCTCCCCTGGAAGCCCGGTTTTGTAGCAGTTTTTGAAGTTTGCTACATAGCCAGTTTCATTTTTCTGCCAAAGGGATTTTTTGTTTGTTTGTCTGGGGTTTCCTTATTGATATGGGTAATTTGTTCTTCTTGGCTTTGGGTGTTACTCTTTGAACTTCAAGTAGAAAAGTGTTATAATAGTCTTCTGCAGTGTTGCAGACATTGAATAGGATTTGCCAATGTAGGGATGAGAAGTCGACAGCTATGATATCATAATTTGCTTTTTTGAAATTGTATTTAGGAGTCCTATTATGAGTTTCTTTGTATGGATGTAAATTTAGACAAAAATCAATCATGCTGTGGTCACTGTTGGAAAAAGGTTCTTTGATATGAAGGCTATAAATTGTGTTTAAACTGTTGCAGAAGATTAGATCGAGGCAGTTGTTGAATCTAGTGTTAATAATTACCAATTGATTGAGTTCTAAAGTAGTGACAACGTTATACAGGGTCGTATGTATTACTTGCTCTAAGGACCTGCAGTTCAGGGGTGAAACGCTACCAGTTTCGACCGGTTCACCCGAACTGGTAGTAAAAAATGTTACAGGTTTACCCAAACCGGTAATAAAAAAATACTACCAGTTCAGGTGAACCGGTAGTCAGCTGTGCAACAATCAATTGTGTCACGTGATTTATATTTGCTAGAAAGTACGCAGCACACCTTATTGTCGCACAGGTGATAGTTTGAACTTTTAAAAACCTTTTAAAGCATTTTTTACTACCAGTTTGCCCAATAGTGTCCCCCCCCTGCAGCTGTTATACTTACCTTTGCAGACTCATAAAAGGCTTCTTAGCACCTGCAGTGTGTGTGCACACGAAACAAACCGGTAACAGACTTCAGAGAATTTCACCTCTGCTGCAGTTCCCAGAATGATGGGGCTGACAAAACATTTGATTTGTTGTATTTAATAATTCTGCAGTTATCCACCAGTAAGATGACTTTTTCCCCAAAGAATGACTGTGACTTAATACATTTGTCTTTTAATAATAGAACCACATCTTCCTTTTATGATACCTCTTCCACTTAACTAGTTTTCTTGTCCCCATTTCACTTTCACTCTACTCCATATATATATATATATATATATATATATATATATATATATATATATATGTGTGTGTGTGTGTGTGTGTCTGTGTGTGTGTGTGTGTCTGTGTGTGTGTGTGTATGTGTATGTGTGTGTGTGTATATATATATATATATATATATATATATATATATATATATATATATATCTCCAATTCTTTTCTGCTCCCCTCATTATTATTCTGCTGAAAAAATGAACAAAATATATCTCTTTACACAGTCCTATGTTTCTGTTTGCCTGCTAGTGATGAAATAGACTGGGGTCAATTAATTTACTAAATAACTAAATCTACAGGCAATTAATTTCAATTAAATTTTCAATTATTTACTCAGTTAACATGAGGGGAGGTGTGCCCTTTTTGTAGTGTTAAATAAATCTACAATACATACATGTGGAAATGTATCACAAACATCCATTTAATAGAGGAATGAGTGACCCTCCAAATTTCAGATTCTTACAATGATAAGATAGGGAAGCTGGATATTGTGTCACTATGTCCTTTTCTATCTATTGGTTCTTAAATTGAGTGTCGTCCTTACTTTGGGTAAATGCAGCAGATTGATGGCTGTGTTATATATTTATTTTTTGCTTTCCTCCTTTAAACATAATTCAGAAGAAGCTTTAAGAGGCGCTTGGAGAGATGTAACAAATTCAATATGCCTACCAGAAATGAATGTAGTAAAGGCAAGTCACCTTTTTAAAAGTTCCTTTCATCTTGTAAAGAAATTCTTTTAAAAAGAGCAAACATATAAATATGGCATATAAATCGGTTATCTCTACCTCAGGGTTGACTCAGCCTTCCATCCTTCCGAGGTGGGTAAAATGAGGACCCAGATTGTGGGGGCGATATGCTGACTCTGTAAACCGCTTAGAGAGGGCTGAAAGCCCTATGAAGCAGTATATAAGTCTAACTGCTATTGCTATTGCTATATTTAAATAGTTATGACTAGATCAGTTCATGAGAAAGTGAATATAGGCTGGGTATCAGAGGTGGGTTGTTGCTGACATTATTGTTGGTTTGGTGCACAAAACGTTGCTCCCTGCGTGTGCACATTTACACCTAGAAAGATCTGTGCATGCGCACAATGTTAGAAAAGGAAAAAAAATTACATTTTTGCAGCGAAGGTTGTTCTGTGTATGCACAGAACCGAAAATCAAAATGGCGCTGACGAAAATCAAGATGGCGCTGATGAAGATAGAACTGGGGACATGGCAGGCTGAGTTACTACCTGCTTGGCCGAACCGGTCTAAACCAGTAGGAACCCACCTCTGCTGAGTATTTGCAAATAGCAGGAGGGGTTGACTTTTCTACATCATGCTATTCTCTTCATCTTCCCTTGGTCATTGAAATATCAACTTCTTGTTAAGACCACTTCCACAAAATTCCATAAAATCCCCCGTTTTCATCAATTTTTAAAATTTGAAAACAGCTTGCTCAACCATTCCTTGATCTCTCTGTGAAGTGCTGTCCCCTAGAGCAGTATTTTTCAAACATGGCAAATTTTAAAATGTATTGACTTCAACTTGAATGATAAGTTATCTAGTGTCTCTATACTTGTGAGCTTGCCAACTAATTGGGGTGGTCAATGGTAGGAATGGGATGATGAAATTTAATGATCAATTATTGAATCAAATAATATTTCTCCTCCTTTCCTCCACTTGTGCACACACACATATACGCACACACTATTTCCCCCTCCCCCTCTTATTGGTTATTTTGTAACTCGAAATTGCCATAGTACTTATGGAGATCTTAATTGGTAGCAGGGATGGTTAGAGCAATTTGCTCCATCTTGGAAACATGAAGATCTTACTATTCACACTATACTGATGGAAGCCACTGTTAACTAATAATGTGGCTGTAATCCACACATTTTAAAACCTCTCTGGATGAAGCAGTCTCCCCTTAGGTGTTAGCGCCATCTGCTGTTGCACAAAAGGTTTGGAGGAGCAATGCTTTCCCTGAAAATAATAGGCACATGGTTTACTTAATAGCTAGTACAGCCTTCCCAGCTTTGTGACTTCTAGATTTATTGGGGATTCCTAGAAAAACCAAGATATCACTGGTTCAAAATTCTGAGAATGTTAGCCTCAATATATTTCAGTATAGTCACAAGTTTCCAATTAGAGGGAAACACAATCTGGTGAAAGAAAATGAGCCATAGGAACTATGACTTCTTACTTAATGAAATCCCAGAGATGGCGTGAAGAAAAGATAATGAGAAGTTTCTGTGTTCCACTGGCCGTCTCATTCCTGCAGAATGTGCACAGGAGAATATGTCTTTAACAACCACCCAATCTGCCTAATGTAATATGCTTACACCAGGGGTGGGTTTCAACCGGTTCGCGGCGGTCCCTGCGAACCGGTTGGTTGCCGAACCTGGAAGTAAGTAACTTCCAGGAACGGCGAAGGGCGCGCCCGCCCGCGGTCCTTACCCGGTTTTGACTAGTTCTGCGCTTCCACGCATGCGCAGGACGCATACAGCACCTGCGCGATCGTCCAGGAGCAGCTGGAGCGTCGCGCAGACACTAGTACGCATGCATGCACCGCGCGTGTGCACAAGGATGCCGCTGGCCCCGTTCCAACCGAACCGGTTGGAACGGGGTGAGAAACCCACCCCTGGCTTACACTAATGTATAACAGCGAAGATGACTTACATTATCAATATGAATATAAGATTTCTATCAGTTTTAGAACTCTAAGAAGCCAATGTAACCAATTCTTCTCCATCACAGCCAAAAGCTGTCTAAGTCCTAAATATATCATATGCATATATATCATATGCATGATATGACCAGGGAGACAGAACATTCATTGAAAAATCACTACTCTTAAAACTCCTTATAGCTTAAATGGGCCTGGGCAACAAGAGAAAAGAAATAGCTTTATCAAGAAGAATTAACCTCTTATTACTTTTAGGAGTGGGAATATTCAATGTGTCTGCAAGAGAAAAGAAATAGCTTTATCAAGAAGAATTAACCTCTTATTACTTTTAAGAGTGGGAATATTCAATGTGCCTGCTTTATATCTACCTCTGCTACTCCTTTTTCAGTGAATGTTTACAAGGAACACCTTTGGGCTGCTCAGCTATGGTGGAAAAAGTTCACCATGGGGAAGAACTTAGCGGATGAATTTCCTACTCTTCTCACTAACCCCATGCAAGAAATTATTATTATGTGGTTAATCTTTGGTGAGATTCACAGCCTTTGGGGCTGGTTGGTAGTCCAACAGCTCGAGTCCTAACCAAGGACCAAGGAATTGTTAAGGTAACGTCGGAGGTATAAACTGTTCCAAGTAGGTTTTTTTTTGTTTTTTTTTTGTAGAATCAAAATGTTCAAGTCTGATAAATTTAAAATTTTCAAATAGCGAGGCAGCCCTTTAGGTAATGCTCCAAGGGCTCCAATTACAATCAGGACAACACATGATTTCTTTTCCCACAGTCGCTCAACATCAATTTGCAAGTCCCTGTACTTTGTAATTTTTTCTTTCTGTTTATCTTCAATTCGTGCATCTCCAGGTATTGCAATGTCAATGAACCATACTTTTTTCTTTTCAACTACTGTTATGACAGGTTTGTTGTGGGCCAAGTGCCCGTCAGTCTGAATTCTGAAATCCCACAAGATCTTGACTTTCTCATTCTCTAAAACCTTCTCAACCTGATGGTCCCAGTGGTTTTTGCTGTACTCAAATCCAAACTTTTGGCACAATTTCCAGTGAATAATTTTAGCAATGCGGTCATGGTGTTGTAGGTAATCAATTTGTGAAATTTTGCTGCACCCATTGATCAAGTGGTCAACTGTCTCATCTTTCTCATTACAGAGGTGACATTTGCTGTTGGTGGTAACATGTTGAATTTTTGCCTTCATGCAATTTGTGGCTAAGGCTTGTTCTTGAGCTGCCAAAATAAAACCTTCTGTTTCTTTTTTCAATTTCAATTTCAATTTTAATGGATTTGTATGCCGCCCAATCCCGGAGGACTCCGGGCGGCTTACATAAAAACAGTTTTAAAAAAGAAAATATTAAAAGATTTAAAATATGAGACAGAACGAATTAAAAAAGGACACAACATGCACTCGATCTTAGTGGGGCTGAAGGTCAGTCAAGATCAGCAGCCCCAGGCCTGCCGGAACAGCCAGGTCTTCACAGACTTTCAGAAGGCCGAGAGAGTGGGGAGTTTTGCATCTTGGAGCGAAAGGAGAGAACGCGACAAGAGGTGTAGCAAAGCAGTAACCTTTATTCAAAGCATAGTAACTACGATTCAACGTGGCGTGGTTCGCGCCAAACATTTATACCCCCAAGTTTGAACAATGAGCCAATAGGGCGTCGAGTAGCTCAACCAATCGGGGAGAGGGTTAAACCGGCTCCGCCCAAGAACCAATCAGAAAGGGAGACCTTACTTCCCGCGCTAGTATTCAACACCCCTCCCCCCCTAGTCAAGGTACCCTTAAGAAGGGCAAACATAGTCTTGTAGATAGGTGGGACGGTGACGCTCTCGTCCCGACCTTCGTAATTCCCCAGCGGTTTTCGTCGAGGGGGAAACCGCCGGCGGAGGCGTGTCCGTGGCGGGGCGGTGAGTCTGCGGCGTGGCCCCAAGAGATGGTGCTGGCCCGGGGCCCCGTGCCCAGTGTCCATTTGTCCAAGATGGCGTCTCCGTGGCAACAGGAGTGTCCGACCGTGGCCCCCTGCAATCTGGTTGGGATGTAGATTCAGAGTCTCGATAAGGGCTTCGCGGAAAGGAATAGCCGGATGAGGCACGTCTGTCCGAGAAGTCGGCTTGTCCCCCGTTCCCCGAATGGAGGCAGTCCGTTGGGGAAAAGGTCATCAAGGGTAGCTCACGCTGAGCGCGAGTGTCTGAGAGGCTCGGGCCGTCTGCTTCCGCGGGGAGGCGTCGCCTTAACTGGTCCAGGTGGCGCCTCCATTGTGTTCCGTCGGCCAGACCGGCCCTAAAGGAGCAGGGGCCAGTCAGAGCTGTGATGGTTGCGGGAACCCACCGTGGATCCCCGGAAAAGGAACGGGCCCATACGGGATCCCCTAACTTAAACGTATGGGAAGGAAGGGCCCCTAGGTTGCTCGGCAGATCCCCTGCGTAAAGTGGATGTAGCCTATCTAGGGGGGTTCGCAATCTCCTTCCCATCAAGAGCTCCGCAGGACTTTTATTAGTCGTTGGGCAGGGTGTAGAGTGCTGGCTCAAGAGATACGCCGCCACTCTTTCCTGCCAGTCGCCCTGGTCCATGCGGCCCAAGGCTTCTTTGGCTGAGCGAACTGCGCGCTCCGCCCGGCCGTTACTAGCTGGATGATAAGGGGCTGTGGCTGCGTGTCTGATTCCTTGTTCGGCCAGGAATTCTTGGAACGTGGTGGAGGTAAACTGGGGCCCATTATCTGAGACTATCACATCCGGTAGCCCATGTGTGGCGAACATCTTACGAAGGGCCCTCACTGTACTCTCTGCTGTAGTGGAGGTCATGATTACCAGCTCCACCCACTTGGAGTAAGCATCGACTACTATCATAAAAGTTCGGCCGTGGAAGGGGCCAGCGAAGTCAATGTGTAAACGGGACCATGGGCCTCTAGGAATTTCCCACTCCCGGGGGGCGGCTGTGGGAGGATTCGGCCTAGAGTTTTGACATATCCTGCATCGACCTACATAATCTGCAATTTCCGAATCTAGCAAGGGCCACCACACATAGCTGCGGGCTAACGCTTTCATTCGCGCTATGCCTGGATGGTTTTTATGAAGTGCAGGCAGGATTCGTGCCCGCAGGGCTGTGGGGATCACTACCCTATCCCCCCAGACAAGACAACCCCCATGAAGGGCAAGTTCGGCTTGTCGTGCTTTAAACGGTCGGAATCCTTCCGCTACCTTTTCCGCGGGCCAACCCCTCAAAACCCATGAAGCTACTTGGGATAAGACCGGGTCAGCCTTTGTACAAGCTGCGACATCCGCAGCAGAGACGGGGAGGTCAGATTCAGCAATGGACAAAATAGAGAGAGAAGGCACGTGGGCTGTGTCCGTCTGTGGCAAGGGGCAACGGCTCAGGGCGTCTGCGTGCCCTAGCTGCTTACCCGGACGGTATAACAGCGTATACGAATACGCCGTTAAAAACTCAGTCCAGCGTGTCATGCGGGGAGACAAAATGGGGGGAGTTGGCTTGTCGCCTGCTAGTAACCCCAGGAGCGGCTTGTGATCCGTGACAAGGGTGAAATTCCTACCATAAAGGTAGTCATGGAATCGCTTAATGCCGGACACTGCAGCCAGGGCTTCTTTATCGATTTGGCTGTAGTTCCGCTCCGTTGAAGAAAGTGTCCGGGAGTAGAAAGCTATGGGGGCCTCTGAACCATTCGGGAGGGCATGGCTCAGGACCGCCCCTATACCATAGGGAGAGGCGTCGCATGTCAAGACTAGGGGCATCTTATCGCTATATTGAATTAAGACTGCCGATGAAGTTAAAACATCTTTTATAGCCGCGAACGCGTGCGCTTCACGGCTACCCCATTTCCAGGCCGCTGACCGATCAAGCAGTCGATGTAGCGGTTCAGCTAGCGAGGCCTTGTGGGGAATAAAAGGGGCATAAAAATTTAACAGCCCCAGGAACGCCTGCAATTCCGCCCTAGAGGTGGGTGCAGGTGCGTTTTTAATAGCGGCAACTTTGGAGGGAGTGGGGTGGATGCCTTGTGCATCGATGAGAAATCCCAAAAATTCTACTTGGGGAACAGCAATTTCGCATTTGCTGCGCTTTAGTTTCAGTCCTGCCTCCCTAAAACGTGTAAGAACCTCCCGCAGTATTTTCAGGAGTTCCGAGTGGCTAGGGGCTGCGACCAGGACGTCGTCAAAGTAAGGAACGACGCCGGGGAGCCCATGGAGCAACCGCTCCATAAGGCTCTGAAATATCCCCGGGGCAACCGAAACGCCGAATTGGAGACGGCGGCAACGGAAAGCCCCGCGGTGGGTGACGATGGTCTGGGCTGTAGCCGCGTCATCGTCTATGGGGAGCTGCTGGTAGGCCTGTGCCATATCTAGCTTGGCGAAGATACGGCCTTGCCCTAAGGAGTGGAGTAGATGTTGCACTACGGGAACGGGATATGGATTTGCCTGCAGGGCCAAATTGATGGTCGACTTATAGTCGGCACATATTCTCACCGATCCGTCGGGTTTGACCGGGAGTACTATGGGAGTTTCCCAACGGGCATGATCTACGGGCTCGATTACCCCCTGCTCTATAAGCTTATCAAGTTCAGCATCTACCTTTGCTCTCAATGCGAGGGGGACCCTGCGTGCCTTCAGCCTAATGGGCGCGACCTGGGGATCGAGGCAAAGGGAAATGGGGGTGCCCTTATAACAGCCCAATCTCCCATCGAACACATCTGCAAACTCGTCTAACACACTATCTACGGTGCGGGGAACTACCCTGTGCACCCCTTCTATGGTGAGACCCAAAACGGGGAACCAATCCAACCCAAGGAGAGCGGGCAGGTCATTCCTAACAATTAAAACTGGAAGTTTTCCTTTAAAATCTCCGTATTCCACCCGGATGTGGAATATTCCTGCCGTGGGAATCCCATTTCCCTGGTAATCTAGAAGGGAAACCCCAGCGGGGCGCAATTTACTCTGGGGAACCCTGGGGCAAAGGCGGGAAAACAAAGCCCAAGATGGAAGGGAACGGGAAGACCCAGAGTCCACCTCCATTCGGCAAAGCTGACCTTCGAGACGGACGACGGTGCTAATTTTGCGATGGCCGGCGGGAACGTGAGAAGCCTGGTAGACCATGCAGTCGGCGCTGGAGGGCTGATAGGTTGAATGGCAGTCCTCAGCTCGCCTCGCCGAACGTGGTTGTTGGCGGCCTTTCAGTGCCTGGCGCTGGTCGCTGGGCTGCATAAACGATGGGGCTGGCACGAGAGCCCGGCAGACCCTGGCGAGGTGTCCTTCTCCTCGGCAACGGCGGCAGACGGCAGAACGAAACGGGCAGGATGCGCGGCTATGGCGCCCGCCGCATCCGCGGCAAGGAGCGTTTGAGACTAGCTGAGTGGGCGTCGGTGGTTGCTGGTGTGGCCTCCGCTTTGGTTGCGTCCTCATTTGTCCGACGGTTTCCTCCTCCTCATCTTCCGAAGGAGAGGGGTCGTCGACGAGGTTCGTCTGGGTGGAAGGCGCTGCAGCGGTTTGCGCGGGGGTTTTCAGCTGGAGGCGTTCGATGTCGGCCGTGGATTGTTCAGAGAGCTCTGCTGCTCGTGCGGTCTCCACGGCTTGCACCAAGGTAATTTTGTGGTTCCGGAGCATACGGCTGCGCAATTGCACATCGCGGACCCCGCATACAAACTGCTCCACGAGGTTCTCCTCCAGGTCTGCAAAATCGCACTGAGCGGCCACTGTGCGCAAAGCCTCTAAAAACTGACTGATGGATTCGTTGGGCTTCTGCACTCGGCGGCGAAAAGTAAAACGACGTGCGATCAGAGAAGGTGAGGGGGCGTAATGGTCCCTCAGCCTGGACATCAGCTCGTCCCACCCAAGTTTGTAAGCTGGCCTCGGGGCGGCCAGAGCTCTCGCAGAGGCAAACATGGAAGGCTCACAGCAGGACAAGAAGAAACTGCATTTCTCCTCGTCGGTCTGTGCCCGGTTCTTCGAAGCGATTAGGTAACACTCGAAACGCTCCATGAAACCGTCCCATGATTCTCCGGCAGATCCAAACGGCGCGAAGGGAGGAAGCGATGATGCCATTATGGTATGAAGCCAGAGAGGGAAGAAGACGGCAAAGAAAATTTTGCGTTCGCTGCCGGAGTTCTCAGCCTGAGGAGCGGATTCGTGCTGCTTCAGACGCGGTGGCAAGCTGGCTTGTTCTCCTCCGTGGTCGCGGGAATCTGATCCCACCTTCGTCGCCAGTTTTGCATCTTGGAGCGAAAGGAGAGAACGCGACAAGAGGTGTAGCAAAGCAGTAACCTTTATTCAAAGCATAGTAACTACGATTCAACGTGGCGTGGTTCGCGCCAAACATTTATACCCCCAAGTTTGAACAATGAGCCAATAGGGCGTCGAGTAGCTCAACCAATCGGGGAGAGGGTTAAACCGGCTCCGCCCAAGAACCAATCAGAAAGGGAGACCTTACTTCCCGCGCTAGTATTCAACAGGGAGGGTCCGGATTTCAGGGGGTAGATCGTTCCAGAGGGCCGGGGCAGCTACAGAGAAGGCTCTCCCCCGAGGAGCCACCAGATGACATTGTGCAGTCGATGGCACCCGGAGAAGACCCACCCTGTGCGATCTTATTGGGCGCTGGGAGGTATGTTGCAGGAAGCGGTCACGAAGATATCCAGGTCCTAGGCCATGTAGGGCTTTAAAGGTAGTAACCAGCACCTTGAAGCGTGTTCGGAGACCAATAGGGAGCCAGTGCAGCTCACGGAGGATAGGTGTAACATGGGTGTATCTAGGTATACCCAGTATCGCTCACGCGGCTGCATTCTGGACCAATTGTAGTCTCTGAACACTTTTCAAGGGCAGCCCCATGTAGAGCGCGTTACAGTAGTCGAGTCTTGAGGTGTTTACAATCCTCTGGATCCAGCCACGTGTCACCCCCCTGCTGGTTGAAACCAACCAGGAGGGGCACGGGTCCAGTAGACAGGTGGCGGCACTCATCGCTCCTATGGCCTTGTCCACTTCCTCAGGAGTAGCAAGCTGGAACTCACTCCACAAAATTTGATCAAGGCTCTCCCTCGGCATCTCTGCTGGCACTGTCCAAGTGGAGTCTAGGTTTTCAGTGCTCCTGATCTTAACCAATTCCAAGTTAGCTTTTGGTCAGCTTTGCCTTCAATACTTTTCAAGTATTGGCTATGCATAATTTTGCTTTTCCAATTTTCAGCTCATTTCTCAATTACTTCTTTCTTTTGACTTAGTTGTCTTTAAAAGGCCTCATTTATTTACTTCCTTAATCATTGGTTCTTCACTTTTCTGGATGTAATCATTCAAGCTGTGTTTTTCTTCTTCCACAGTCTGTTTTACTTGTAGAAGTCCTCAACCACCCTCTGCTCTTGGTAGATATAATCGGTCAACATCACTTTTAGGGTGCAAAGCATGATTCATTAACATACACTTCCTTGTTTTTCTGTCCAAATTGTCCAAATCCATCTGGATCCAGTCAATTATTCCTGCAGAGTATCGAAACACAAGTATAGCCCAGGTATTTATGGCTTTTATAATGTTTCCTCCATTCAATTTGGACTTTAATATCTTGCGAATTCGTCGAATGTACTTGGCTGAAGTTAATTCATTGACTTTATTATGCATTAAGTCAGAGGCCTCTAAAATCCCCAAGTACTTGTAGCCTTCTTCTGGTTTTACTGCCTTTATCATTTCTTCATTCTCAAGCTCTATTCCACCATCTTCTATGAACTTGCCTGCTTTGGTTGCCATTGTTGCACATTTGTCAATTCCATTATTATTATGTGGTTAATCTTTGGTGAGATTTGGTGAGAGCCGAGGTGGCGCAGTGGTTAGGGTGCAGTACTGCAGGCCACTTCAGCTGACTTTATCTGCAGTTCAGCGGTTCAAATCTCACCGGCTCAAGGTTGACTCAGCCTTCCATCATTCCGAGGTGGGTGAAATGAGGACCCAGACTGTGGGGGCGATATGCTGACTCTGTAAACCGCTTAGAGAGGGCTGAAAGCCCTATGAAGCGGTATATAAGTCTAACTGCTATTGCTATTGCTATAGATTCACAGCCTTTGGGGCTGGTTGGTAGCTCAACAGCTCGAGTTCTAACCAAGGACCTAGGAACTGTTAAGGTAACATCGGAGGATATAAGCTGTTCCAGCTTTTTGTAGAATCAGAATGTTCAAGTCTGATAAATCTAAAATTTCCAAATAGCGAGGTAGCCCTTTAGGTATTGTTGTTGTTGTTGTTGTCGTTGTTGTTGTTGTTATTATATACTTTATTCATTAAATATGAAACTCAGCCAACTGAACATTCAAAAATGCATTGCAAATATCAGTGACTGGTGCTAATGGTTGATACGGTTTGCTGCCAGCATCTTAGGTATCAACCAAGTACCTTCTTAAAATATAAGATGTTCCAAGTAGTGCAGTTTTTTGCAGTTCTGTTGTTGTTATTGTAGGAAGCTGCAATTTGTTGATGTATCTTGTAAAATTCTTGGACATGGTGCCAAGCCCCTGATGACAATGGGTATCACTGTTACATGCTTCATCCATAGCCGTGTAGTTTCGATGGCCAGGTCATATTGTTACTGTTATTGTTGTTGTTGTTATTGTTATTATATTTAATATATTGATGTTGTTGTCATTCTTCTGTCATATGTAGAAAGTGAAGGGGACAAAATTCAGGAACAATGTTTCACAGTAATAGTCGCAGTTCCATGGAATAGCTTTCCTCCAGAAGCCAAATTAACACCAACTCTTATTTTGGAAGCTGGTTAAAATGGAATTGTCTCAGAGACATTTTAAGGAATGGGAACTTTTTGATTGTTTGATTTTTTTATTTTGTATTTTGCAGATGACTTTTTATGCTTCTTGCTATGTTTATCACAATTTTAGACATTAATGACATTAATCATTGAGAGTCTACTATGTGATCATGGCAGCATACAAAGTTGATTTATAAGTAAACAGCATTTCTTTTTGCCTATGATGAGTGAATGTTCAGTTCCTTCCAAGGATGAAAGGTTGGCACCAAGGGTGGGCTTCAAAAATTTCAACAACAGGTTTTCTGCCCGGTTGCTAGGTGGACGTGGTCATGGTGGGCATGGCCTAGTTGGCCTCCTACACCATGGCAGGGGATGTGTGTGTTTTTGCCCTCCCTTGGCCCCTGAGGGTTTCCTAAGGGCCGTTTCCGGCATTCCCAAACTTCCAGTAGGCCCATTTTTTGCCCTCCCTAAGCCTCTGCATGTGCCCTTCACTTACCTGAATCCAAGCGGGCTATGTGGGGACACCTGAGAGGGGCAGGGGGAGCATCCAGGAGTGGGATTTGGGGGTTCTCCAAACTGCACAGAATCTTACCTAGAGCTTCTCCCGAACTCCTGCGAAACCCCAGCAGCCCACCACTGACTAGCACTTGGAATGACAAAATATGACTATTCTCAAATCCCCTCCTACCCATTAGAAACACTCAAAAACAACAAACATCTGATGAACTTTTGAAACCCATGTTACAATAAGTATCTTCCATAAAAATAAAGTCTAGCATATTGGGGATTATAAATTGGACAAAAGAAATCTGAATGAAAAAACAAAGCCAATGTTCAGAAATTACATATAACCACAAGAGGGAACTCAAGTACCGTTCAGCTTGTGGAAATTCAGATGGCAGCTACTCATGTTTAGAATACTGCAGAGTAGGTATTTTCCAACAAGCCCACACACCACATGTGGCCCTGGACAGCTAGTAAAGTGCACAAGATCGTAAACTTTTAACATTATTATGTGATTTTCAGCTATTTTATTATATATTTTATATTCATCCCCAGACAATTCCTCTTCACTCAGTGTAATCCAGGCAAGCCAAAATGTTGGATGTGCCTGTGGTTGACTGCTTGGGAGTGGATAGAAAAAAGTTCCAGCTGCTATAGCTAAATGGGAAAATTAATTTTAAATGTTTTTGGTCAAAATCTATTATTTGGCTGTTAAGATATCTGGAGCATCTTTGATTTTAAAATTTTATGAATGGTTTTCCTGCATAACAAAAAAGCTTATTATCTTTAATATTTAATAATGATTAAGCCACAGAATATCTAAAAAGACAACTGTGCAATGTCTTAGCCAAAACCAACCTTATACTAGGAGACATGAAATGTTTCTGCATGGCTAGTTTGCTATAACACCACAGCTAACTCCCTTAAATGCAAATATCTGAGTGTAAACAAAATATTAATTCTTAATGTTCTCTCTTTCCAAGCTAACTTCATATAAAAGCATTCATAGAGTAAACTGTATGCATTGTAATGTCATAATGTGTTTATAGTTTATTAATAAACCACTATTGTCTGGGCCGACATACTATGCTAAATCATAAAAAATGGTTTACAAATTACACTATGGCTTACTTCTTTGAGTGAACCCAGTAATATCAGGAGTTAGATCCGTATATAGATCTACATGTAATCATAGGTTTAAAAAACAATTTTTAAAAAATGTTTTGACATTGTAACTGATTCTATTCAAAAGGGTCTATAGTTATGAGTAACTCTAGGTTCATATTCAGCATTCTTCATGTATTGTCATATTCACATAACTGGCACTGCCCAGGATGGCATGCTTAGAAGACAACATAAGCTACTCAGCAATTGCAGGTGTTGTAGATGAATACCATCATGTCTCAGTTAAGTAGAACGTGTCTCTTGAGCATTTCCCATCACTTGAAAAAGTAATTATTTTCATAGTTATTATTATTTTTTGCGCAGAAATGGAAAAACAAATTAATTCCAAGTGAAGATGAAATAATAAGAAAGGTTTTGGATTGTGCTGAAATGGACAAAGTAACTAAAGAAATCCAGGGAAAAGAAGAATCAGAATTCTACCAGACATGGGATAAATGGTATAGGTGGATGGAGGAAAGAAACAAGAATCAATGAAGGAATATAACAAAACTCAAAAATAATAGTTATGAGTAAAATAAGAGAGTTAAGAATGGTGAATCCAAATGAAATACAATAGAAGGGGGAATAATATAAGGTGAGCGGTATCAATTGATAATTGCTATTAGAAAGAATAGGAAGCTCCTGTTCGTATTGTATTGTGTAAATGTGGTGTAGGTCTAAGTTTTGTGTATGTGTATTTTACATGTTTGTTAATAAAAAAATAATTATTTTCATTATTCTGGAATAAATTTTGAGATTATACAGCTAAATTAAGAAAAAAAGAAAAGCAGCATTATTCTGAGCCAAAATCTCCCAAGAGAAACTATATACTATGAGAACATCTTAATGGGAATGTGAAGTAATGTTGAACATGATCCAGTTCATTAATAAATAATTGAAATATCCCTGGGAGGTACAGCATATGCAAATAAAAGCTTGTTGCATCAATAGCTCCAAAATGTGAGAATTACTTCTAGTTGGGTTGATGGCCAAGATATGTAGCTATCTGATTTCATCTATAAAGCAGCCATTCCCAATATGGTTGTCATTGTAATGCATGGACTTCATCTCCCAGTTTTCCAACCAGCATAAACATTGCTAAGAATTGTGGGAACTGAAGTTCATATATTTACAAGACACCAAAGTTGGGAACACATAGCAATAGCAATACCTCTAAACACATGGCTCTAAAGCATTTTAGATGATTGAGAAACTGCAATATACCAGCAGGAATAATATGAGCAGTGTTTGGAACGTGGAATGGAACAAGTCACAGTAGGAAGTAGAATGTAGTAGGGAAACAAAATCAAAGTCAAAGCCAGCAGTTTATGTATTTCCCATACATAATCTAAATTAATATGTGATACTGGCAGCAGCAATATCCAGACCTGATTAACATAAGTGTATCAAGTGGAGGTTGATCATAGAGGTATCCTTTCTTTCTGCTTAGTATGAAAAATTATTTTCTGAGCTGCTAATTAGTCAGGAATATACATAATTACAAGTATTGTTTTCTACTTTAAAAAATATAACACTAACTTTTTCTACAACTAATTTATTTTTGTTTCCAAATAAGCTGCTGAAATAATGCATCACTGAAATAATTTTAGCCTATGGGACCTTCCATAGGCTAAAATTATTTAATTGTAGAACTGAGCCCAGGAACATTGCACAAAAGTAGAAGCCATATCTTTTTGAACTGTAAATCACTTAACTATAGAAAAGGGGCAGGCAACTTTTTTGGGAGGGGGGGGGGAAAGGCTATATTTGGATTTTGCATGGTGTGTGGGCTACACATTTACATTTAATTAAAATAATATGATGACGCTAATAATGCTTCCTACCCATGCATTAATTGTTTAGCCACGCCTAAGCATTTTGAGGCAACCTGCAACCTGCGAGCCTTGTCTTATACAGTTCTGCTTCAGAACATCTTTTGTAGGCAGGAGAATTTTACTAAAGATGATTGCCTATCTGATATTTCCCATGCAAGTCTAATTTTTTAAACTCAGAATCCCAGCCAAAAGGTATTTTAAAAAAAGTTAAATGTCTTGGACTGCACATTTTATTTCAGAGGCTGGGAGAACCTCTGGGCAATTTCCCCTTCTACATGCCCCAAACTTATTTTCTCTTTTTGTGTCCATGTGCTATCGAATCATCTTTTCTTTTGTTCTCATCATTACCAACCTCATTTTCAATCACTCATCATTTTATTATAGATCAGAGACCACAGCAAATAAAACCATTCAGTAAATTAAAAATTCTAGCATAAAATAATAAATAACAATGAAAATCTATGATAAAATCCAGTCTGTCAATTATACACAGTCTAACTATACTAAAATTACAATCCATAAACTGTGTGGCCCTTGTCAGTTTAATACTAAAAGGAAAAGGAATAAGCTGTGCAAAGGGTTTGCCACATTTGTTATATAACATAACTATGGTGGAGAAAAGACACGTGTTTCTGATGAATCCCCAGTGCCGCTGCGCAAAATCTAGTCACCTGCACTATAGTTATGGACTGTTCACCCTTAAGCATCCACTGGAGATAAGTAGTATTGGAATGGCCAGGATACCTAGCTGTTATTGGCAGAATATTTTTTTTCCTAATCTCTGTGTAAAAGAAACATCAAAGGAGATTATGACCCACCATCTCCACCTCTCCTGAGCCACAGGAACAGAGTCTTTCAGTCAATGGTATCTTTTTATACTTACCATACAGGATGGCCAATGGAAGCGCATGGCACCATGTGAACGAAAATGCTTTCTAGTGGTTTGCTGACTCCAACTGGATAAGATAGTTGGCAGGAGTAACAAAACCTCTAATGGCATCTGGAGGCAGAAACAACGGAGCTTTCCCTAAGTCAGTTTGCCTTTTGATGTCCTCTACCCTTTGTCACAGGGTTTGTTTTGCATGGTCGTAATCCAGGGGTGGGTTCTTGCCAGTTCTAACCTCTTCTATAGAAGAGGTTCCACAAATCTACAGTGCTGTTTAGAACCGGTTCCAGTTCCCTCCCCCCGCCCGTCTGCACATCATCAAGATGAAGAGTGAGAGGAGGAATTCAGGGAGTTGAAGTCCACAAGTCTTAAAGCTGTCAAGTTTGAACACCCCTGGGTTTTTTTTCTAAAGGGTTAGGGGGTGCAAGGGTCTTGTAACGTGACAGCTTTAAGACTTGCATGCTTCAAATGCCAGAGTTTCTGAGCCAACATTTTGGTTGCTAAGCAAGAGGGTTGTTAAGTGAGTTTCACCACATTTTACAAGTTTTACACGCCCACCCAGTCACATGGCTGGCAAGCCACTCCCACCCAGTCATATGATTGGCAAGCCACTCCCACCTGGTCACCTGGCCAGCAAGCCACTCCCACAAAGCAGGCACACCTACAGAAGAGGTTCTAAAAAAATTTGAAACCCACCACTGTCGTAGTCCATCTTGAGTTTTGAAGATGGGGAGAAGCCTAGGTTGGCAAGGTTGGACTCTAGACTTATCCATGATGAGAGGAATTTGTCTTGGAGGATTAATGGAGCAAGACCTTGTGGAAAGAAGTTAAATTTTAGCCACCTCCATCTCTTAAATGCCCACTGTCCTCTTTTTCTCTCCACTTCCTTGATCAATTATTTTTATTTCCATCCTCTCCAGTCCAGTTCAGCTCCATCTCTGCCAAACTATTGTCCTACTTTTCAATACAATCCTCTTTGCTGTTTACCTATCACATTCCTTCTACTCTCCCTATTGTCAGGATTCTGCCTTTTCCTCTCTTCCCTACTCCATCCAATATTTTTACCCTCCATTCCAGGATCCATTTTTCCTTCTTTTCTTCGATCCTCTACGGTCCAGGACCTTTGCCTGAATGTCCCTGGTAAGGGACCCAAACTTCCTTATACTATTGTTCTTGTCACACTTAACTGAGTTGACAATAGGAAAGATGCTGTTCAAGAAGAGCATAATATCAAGTGAGAAAATATATGTTTCTGAATGGTGGTGTATTTGAAGATTATATTATGTACAATTATGTGCAATATATTTTCTCTATACATAGGAATATATTGTGCTGGATAGTAATTGAGAAGAGGTGACGTTTAGAATTTCTCTCTGACAAAGAACTGAGTGATTTCAGGCCAATCTTTTTCTTAGTCCAATCTATCTCAAACATTTTCCCCCACATTTTTTTTTTTTTAGAAAATTCAGCCGTGATAACCCTAGTAGGAACTTCTACTAAACTATTTCACAGTAGAAAATTCATCTGTTCCCTTCCAGGATAAATTGCAAGGAGCACAGAAAATGCTTTGTGACCAGAGGTGGGTTCAGATCGGTTTGGCTCAGTAGGTAGTGATTCGGCTGGCCATGCCCCCAAACTGGTTCTATCGGCGACGCCATAGGCAGCACCATCATGTCTTTTGCTTCTGGGAATGAGCCCAAAGCACACACTTTCCCAAAGCACACCCCTGAGTGAACCAGCAGAAACAGAAGCCGGAACCCACCCCTGTTTATGACCGTATAAATTAGTCAACCTGGATAGGTTCAAAAAGCATGCCTGGCTTTTTAGAAAATTAAATGTACTGTATATCTATTATGGAATGAGCCACTGATAGACAAATACTCATTTGTTATCAACAAATGAAATGATGTTTTTGAACATCAGTTTAAAAAGTGAAACAACATTGTACCAAAGGGTGTGGACATTCCCAGAAATCTTCGGGCAGCCTTACATTGTTCTGCTTGATCACCATCACCAATGACCAAAAATCAAGCTAATTTTTGAGCAGAGAAAGCAACTGTCTCTGTTTTTCCAACAGAACAGCCTTGAAGAGTTGGTAGAGAGGAGCCGATAACTATCTCAAAGCTTCAGCATTTATATGATACTGAAGCTACCTTTCCACCTGGTCCATTTGGTTGGCTTCAAATTTTGCTAAAGATAAAAAAAACAACCTATAAAGATAATAGTTGTAGTTTGCTGTTTGGTTTCCATGCAGTGGCAGAGAGGTAGTGACAAGGATCTCCCTCAATGATTCTACCACAGGTAGTCCTCGACTTAATACACAATTCATTTACTGACCATTCAAAGTTACAAGGGCACTGGAAAAAGTGACCTATGAATGTTTTTCATGTTTATGATCATTGTAGCACCCCCATTCAGATGCTTGGTAACTGGTTCATATTTATGACGGCTGCAGTGTCTCTGGCTCATGGTACATGATTCTCTTAACAAAACATGTCACTAATTTAACAAACACAATGATTCATTTAACAAGTGTGGCAAAAAGAAAAGAGTAGTAAAATGCGGAAAAACGTACTTAAATGTTTCACTTAGCAGTATAAATTTTGGGCTCAATTGTGGTCATAACTCAAGGACTACATAAATGTTCCTGCATCACACAACATGCAGTTTAGCCTTGTACATATTTGGGTTGGATCTGAAAGTATTAGGAGTGAGGCAGTCTTTTGTGAACAGACAATAGAGGTTGCTCAATACAGAAGTCACCTGCCTCTCCCATAGTGGGGGGGGGGAAGTGAGAGAGAGAGAGCAGGAGGGAGAGAGAGAGAGAGAGAAAGAGACAGAGGGAAGAGAGACCACACACACAAACACACACAGAGACAGAGGGGGGTGAGGGAGGGAGGGAGGAAGGGGGAGGGGGAGAGGGAGGGAGGGAGGGAAGGAGAGAGAGAGAGAGAGAGAGAGAGAGAGAGAGAGAGAGAGAGAGAGAGAGAGAGAGAGAGAGAGAGAGAGAGAGAGAGAGAGAGAGAGAGAGAGAGAGAGAGAGAGAGAGAGAGAGAATCTATTCCACGGACACATTTCAGCAAAACCAGGCAGGAATGAGTAGACTTTGAGTCCCTGGGTTGTTTTTCTCTTCTACAGCATATTTGTTTTCATTAGATGCACAATTTGGGGTTAGAGCATTTATCACCAGAGGCCAGTAACAATGGTTTTAAAAGGAATGTTACAGAAAAGCTCTTGAGGGAAATAAAAAAGGGTTTTTTTTAAATAAGAGAGTACAGTACCTTTCTTAACTAAACATATAACAAGTAGTATGCTTTATTGTGATGAATGCTTATTCAATAACATGGAGGTTTTACCCATGCCATGGTACCAGTGGTGGGTTTCAAAAAAATTTTGAACCTACTCTGTGGGTGTGGCATCATTTGTGGAAGTGGCTTGCCAGCTATGTGACCTGGTGGGAGTGGCTTGCCGATCATATCTTTTCTTTCTTTCTTCCCTTCTTTCTCTTTTTCTCTCCCTCTCTCTCCTTCCTTCTTTTTGTCTCTCTGTCCCTTTTTCCTTTTCTCTTTCATCGCTCACTTTTTCTTTTCTTTCTTTCTTTCTTTCTTTCTTTCTTTCTTCCTTTCTTTCTCTCTCTCTCTCTCTCTGTGTGTGTGTGTGTGTGTGTGTTTGTGTGTGTGTCTGTGTCTGTGTGTGTGTGTCAGTGGTGGGTTTCAAAAATTTTTGGAACCTCTTCTGTAGCTGTGGCCTGCTTTCCGGGTCCACTGGTGGAACCTCTTCTAACAGGTTCGGTAGATTTGACGAACTGGTTCTACCAAACTGGTGTGAATATAGTACCATGCACCTCTGCATGATACCATATTTGGCAGAATACTGCTGTGTAAAGAAGCCTTGTCTTGCATGACAAGCATTTCCAGCTCCTTTGAATTTCAGATCCAAAATCTCAAATGTGATAGGCAAGAAAAACTATAAACACAGTAAAATTAAAATACCTGGAGTGCTTTTAAAAGAGAAAGAAGAGAAGAGAGAGGAGAGGGAAAGAAGGAGGGGAGAGGAGGGGGAGAGGAGAGATTTAAAAAACTGGAGAAAATCACAAAATACAAAGACCTGCAAATAGTAGTAGGATGGTTGTGACAAAAGAAAACAATTCCAAAACAACTAAAACACGGTTTGAATGCCATTGGCATTAACAAAATTACCACTGGTCAATGTCAAAAACTACGTGAACAACAATGCCAAACCCAGTAGAAACACCATGCAAGCAATCATAATAATATAATTTCTCTCAGCTCCAAAATGACAGAAAACTAAAAATCAGGTGAGTTTCCCAGCAGGAGACTTCCAGAATCAGGCAACACAAGAATACATGTTGAAGATAGCCTCTGTTGAAAATTTTAAGTGATCTTTTGGCTTTCTTTTCCCAAACCATGAGGTGATTCAAATAGAGTTTTTTTTCTTTCCAAATATACTTTTCTGCTAAACATGTTGAATGTTTTTTTTAATTCTGCCCCACTTCACTTTACTGTATACCTCTATTTTTATATATGCTTCACAAAATATTTTCTCAGATGGCCAACATGTCTTTAGTAATAATATAATTCATTTCATACTGATTGAATACTGGAAGGAGATTGGGGAGGAAGGGAGAGAAAGTAATGTTGTGAAACAGACACTATAGAAGGATTTTTATGCAGGTAGGCCTCAAAAGTGCCATAATTCATAGGTCTGCATTAATGCAAAGCAAATCTTCAGTATTCAATCTATGAATTTTTTAAAAACAAAACCTAGAATTTCTTCATATTCATTGCCACCGGCAAGCATATTTTCTTCTTGACACCGAGATTTTATGCTTCATTTACCTATTAAGAAATTCTGATGATATCATTATTATTTTAGGGTAATTATCGACTTATCTCCAATCATACACTGTTTTGGTTGTTTAGACTTGCTGGGAAGTATTTCAAACCTCCTTTGAGTTTATCTGTGTTTATCTTGTAGGGAGACAACACCTTTGGATTGAACACAAGCATAAATGCCCTTCCCTTTTGAGAGGCATCAAGCTGTTCTCTTCAGGGATATTGCTCAAACTTGATTAAATCTTGAAAGTTCCAGCTAACAAAACTTTTCAATAAGCACATGCACACTAGCATTTAACATCTACTTAGGAGCAGGACAGGTTTCTTGGCAGTGACATCAATCTATGAACTACTACAATGCATTCCACTCACATTATACATGCCTCTTATGTACAACTTCGTATGAATGTGTAACATTTCGAAGATAATAATTAACAATGCAATCAAACTGGAGCTGAAATTAGAAAATGACTCTAAAGAAGGGAAGATCCCAAGTTTATGTAGGTCCTGCAAATGTTGCTGTATAGCTCTAGCAAACCCAGTTTTCTTGAGCAAATGAAGGATGCTGGAAGTTGAAAGATCCGAAGAGTCAAAAAATTCTCATCTTTTTAGGGGGTGATTATGAGCACTATACTAGACGATTTATGCAGGATCAAATAAGAGAAAATACATTACCAAAACTAGGGGCAAAAGATACCTACAGACATGCAATAGGAATGTATGTGTGAAATAATTATTTTTAAATGAAAGTAAATGCACCTCAATATTGCAAAGAAAGCTGTGACCAATAGTTTGTGAGTCTATTTCATTTGTTAATGGAAAATTTCAAGAAAAGACAGAATTAGATTAAAATGTAAAGGGACTGTAGTTATGAAGTTTATGCTCTATATTCTATTCTATTCAGGATTTTATGCCACTTTTACAAATCTATCAAATTAAATTAAATATAACAGGATAATATCTAACACAAGATGACAAGATTCAAATGATCCACACCCTTTGGACCTCTTTCTCTCATTCATACGTTCATTCTCCCCCCACCTTCAGATGTGAACCTTTTCCCAATTATACAAATTATACAAAACCTTGAAACAAAATTCACTGACCTACAAATTTAACTACTGTATACAGTAATAGTTCTGAGCCTTGAAAAACATTTTTGCTGTTTTCATTTTCATCAACTTTCAATGGTAACCTTATTTTTCTGGTCTCCTCCTTTTTTTTTTCTTTTTCTTTGATTGAATGATTTGCCAATTGTTCTCATTTCCTTTATGGCTTATGTTATTTATGAGATCTAGTCTAAATATCTTCAGTGGAATTGATTTTGATCATTTACAACAGAGGATTGTAAAATTGGAAAGAAGTAGCAACATTATGACATAAAATTAAGAGATAAAGTATTTGGTACTTTCTACTTTAAAAACTTTGATTACGATCAGACCAAGTAGCAATTTCATTCAAAATTTAAAAACAAATAATAATTTATGCAACTATGTATCACTAACATTATTTAAAGAGTTTATGTAGAACAGGGGTATCAAACTTGTGTCATCACAGCATCGTCCTTTGACGTATCGTGACTTTTCCCCTTCACTAAACTGGTTTGGGTGTGGCCAGCACATCGGGCCCATGGTCCACTAGTTTGACACCCCTGTTGTAGAAGGATGTTGAATTCCAAAGTCATCCCCTGGGCAATCCAGGAAGTGCACTGGTTAGAAAGAAGCTAGAACAATGGTTTCCAACATGGGACCCATGCCCCACAGAGGGACAATTTGATTTTTAAGGGGGGCAATTTGAACATTGTTTAAACCAAATTAATGGCCTTTTAGGCTTCCTCCATGGTAGTAGAGTTCGCTTTTTGAGTAAAGTAAGAATTATATGTCATGGGGCGAGGGGGCATCAGGATTTTAGAGATGCTTAGGTGGGGCATGGTCAAAAAAAGGTTGGGAACTACCACAAAAGTGTGAACAAAGAAGATGAAAAGCCCTTTCCTCCCTGTAAGATGTTGATATAGTTCAGAGATATATTACACAGGACTTTATTACACTGGATATGAAAAGTTCAAACTTTCTGAATTCAATTACAAACTAGTTTGCATCTATCTTTTGCTAGTCAAATATTGTTTACATAAATTTTCACTTTCTAAATATTCAAATATAATCTCATTTGAAGTATATGTTGGTGTGTCTAATGTAAATATCATTTTGGAAATACTTATTTTGGGAATGTTTGTATATTTGTGTGTACATGCATATAATTTGCATTTAGTTACCAATATGTGTGAATGTATTTGACGATAACCAGTTAAAGCAGAAATAAAATTGAAATTTGGATGAATATATACAAGTGACATAGATTAAAATAAATGACTTTGTTCTTATGTGTCAAAAAGAATTAGATTTGAAGAGGAATATTATTCTGTAATTTCTTTGAAGAGATATTAGGTAGTTGTATGTTGCTCTATCATAAATCCTAATTAGCAACTTCTTTGACTCCCAGCTAATAGCTGAAAAAGCCCTCCTGCAATTAGAAACCTATTCTACACTATCATGTGATAATTGCAATTAACCTAACCCTGAAAATACTATCTATTTTAGCCTATTTTATTGTCACTATACAATCTGCATACATTTAATTAATAGATCTGTTTTGATATTCTTTGTTCCAACCTAACCCAGTTCTGACTTAGAAAATATTTTGGAATTTGAAATTATATTTTCATTGTATTCTTCTTGCTCTAACAATGCTTTATTCTTCCAACAAGCCTAATGAGCTAAATAAGGATGAACTATTGTAAGTGAGCCATGATCAACTAAAATGATTTCTCTGTAAAGGGAGATCTGAACTTGGATCTCCACAATGTAAGTTTTTAGCCTAACTAGCATATCTAGCCTGGTGCTTTCCATCTCTTTGAATTGTAATCTCCTGATTGGTACAGGTAATCCTTGATTTAGGACCAGGTTTTCCTTTGTTAAAGCAAGGTTGTTATTATTTTATGACCTTTTTTGCCATAGATGCTAATTGAATCACTGTAGACTCATTCAGTCATTAAACAGGATCTGGTTTCCCTATTGACTTTGTTTTTCAGAAGTCGCCTGAGAAAATTGCAAATAGTGATCACATGACTACAGCAGTTGACAGACAGGATTTTATCATATTATCTTTTATTTATTCTTTTATTCTAGAATTTTTAATTGTATATTTATTGGGTGTTTATATTTATTCTGGTCTCTGGTCTATGACTGTAATAAACTTCTGATGTCTTACTGCAACTGTTATAAATATATGCTGGTTGCCAAGTGCCCATATTTTGATCTGTGACCATAAAGAAGCTGCAACTGTGAGGATTGGTTATAAGTCACTTTTTTTCAGTGCTGTTGCCACTTTGAACAGTCGCTAAACAAATTATTGTAAGTGGAGGATGCCCTGCCAATTGGGTGAGTTAAAGCCCATCCCAGCACAAGAACATCAGGTTGGGAAAAGCCATTCACTGCATTTTATTAAAGCAACTGGAAATGTATCCTATTAGCATTCTTTCCTTAGATTTTGTTTTATCTTTTTAACCTCTCATGGGAATTATTGCCACAAATGCCTAAGGGATAGTAAGATTGTAAACAGGAAGGGAGGCTTCTACCAGGCAATTTTCTTATTAAATGCAGACTTCATAATTACTACAGGAAAGTCCAGGAAGGCCTCTAAAGAACCATTTTTGGCCACTTAACCATCATCTCAAAGCTTTCAGCAACTTACCTCCATTCATAAGAGCTGACTGTCCATAACAAGAGATACACTATCCTGCTACTAATTAAAATATGTGGTACCCCATTTTTACATGAACAAAAATGTCTAATATATATCAGGGGATGGAAATTCTCTCATAGGCTCCATGGAATTTTCAGTTAGCAACCACATATTTTTCCTTAGTAGTAGCTTTTATTAGTAATTGGAGAATTCAGTAAAATGTAAGCACAAACTGATTTAAAATCAGACGAGTCTACATTTTCTATTCCAATCTCTCCAGAACCTTTGCGAATGAACTATTCCTTTAAAAAATATGTTAAGTTTACCTATTCACTAATGGGTGTGAATTTTCAGGATCACTTAGAATTTACTATTCAGTTCATTTTTTAATTTGCAATTTAATTCCAGAAATAAGTCAATTCAATGGTTTGACTTAATAAAAAATTATTTGTGTGCACTGACTCTATGAATGAATTTAAAGGTACCGTTTGATTCTAATTTGAAGGAATAATTTGATTGAGCTGCTTTTTAATTAAATATGAATCAAAGTTTCACACAATCCTAGCGATTATTCTCAAATCATGGATTACTATGGAAATTTGCTTTTTGCCAAAAGAAGAAGAAGAAGAAGAAGAAGAAGAAGAAGAAGAAGAAGAAGAAGAAGAAGAAGAAGAAGAAGAAGAGACATTGCTAAACTTCTAATAAAATAAAATAAAGTGAGTTTTTCTTCTTAACGAGCACCCACCTTGTCTACAGTTCTTGGAAGGAAAAGATACAAGTAGTCCTTGACTTATGACTATAATTGAGTCCAAAGTTTCCATGGCTAAACAAGGCAGTTGTTAAGTGTTTTTTGACACATATTATCACCTTTTTTCTACAGTTATTAAGTGAACCACTGAAGTTGGCACACACATTCCCATTGACTTTGCTTTTCGGAAGTCACCTGGAAAGATTACAAATGATGTTTATAATTACAACTTTCATTAATACATGCCAGTTGCCAAATTTTGATCATCTAACAATGTTATGCTACAACAGTCATAAGTGTGAAGTTTGCCCACCAAGCAGTTTGAAAGCATGTAAATGCGAGTAGATGAATAGGTACCACTTCAGTGGGAAAGTAACAGTATTATGTGTGCCCTTGGGCTATAGTCATGCTGACCATGTGACCACATAAATTATCTTTGGTTCCCTCAGCCAAGAAGCGGAGATGAGTACTGTCCTCTAGAGGCAGATATGACTGACAGGAAAACCTTTACCTTTACCTTGCATTTCCCAGGATGCAACTTTTGTTACACTCATTGGTTGAATTCATGAAATATGCTCAAAACTAAGTCAATAATAGTAACAATTATTATTTATTTTGCATACTATTTGTAATTCTTTTTTTCTTTTTCTCCCTCCTAAAAGACTGCTTGGCTGAGAAGGAACAGAAAATTCTTATCAGAGATCTAAAGTGATGGTTTTGAATAGAAGATTTGAATTAGGGTGACAGCTACACAAAGACTAAATTAGACTGAGAACTGCATGGAGCCCACAGGAGGTTTCTCACCTCTTGTTTGATGCACTAGGAGATACATCATTTAGCACTTCCTGCCACATGTTATACCTGTGGAGGAATGAAGGTGTGCTTATTACCAGGTTTCACTCCTACTGGTGCAAATTAGACCAAATTAGGGTGGAAACACACATTGCAATAAACATCAGGGCACAGCAAAACGCCAAAGCCCTGGAACATGTTCCCATTCTTTTCTATAATAATATTTATCTGTGCTCCAATGTCAAACACAGGTTTGTTTTTCTGCTTTGCCAGTCAGTGATCTGGAATGTTAAAATGTTATGATTCAAATAAGTATATTATATATAATAATGGGGGCAAATTTGACCTGCTGGTACTTTTTGGTAGTTGCCCCATATTTATTATAATAGGCCAGTCTGCCCCCAAGCTTTTGTCTCTATTGGCATGGCTGCTCTGTAATCTCTCACTCTAAATCAGTAATTTGTTAAGTAGTCATGAAACACCAAGAAAAACCTGTTCATTTCCTCAAGTTGCTCTTCCCCAAGCCAAGTGTCAATCATTCTGACATTTAGGTATGAATGCTGATGTTTTTGTAGCCAAAATGTCACCATCCAGGCACAACAGAGTAATGACATCAGGTGTGGGAGATTTTCAAAAGTAAAAAAAAAGTAGGGGAACAAAGTCTGATGGGAGATAGAGAGCTCTGTGAGGATCATATATACCATATGGCACAGTGGTCTGCAAGGGGCAAAATGGACAGAATTAGAAAGAAAGAAAAAGATCAAGCCCAGGTTTCCTTCAACAATTTTAAAACAACATTAAAATTGAATCCACAAATACACTTGAAAGTTTGTGCTCTTGAAATTGGTAGGAGAGCATTATGCCAAATGTTCGATTAATTGGGTTAGGTTTAAAAAAGAAAATCCTTAACAAAATATCCTTAAAAAAATGTTGATCCAGCTGCAATTGGAAACATATTTTTCTCTTCTTCCTCTCCATCTCTGTTCTATTCATCAGTTAGAGATATGTCTACTGCTCCTGCCTGTATAAATGGTCTTCCTTTATGTTTTGAGCCACGGATTATAGAGACAATGCTCGGTATGCAGAGGTCCTCTATTAAAAAACCTTCTCATACACATGCAATCTAAATAATTTATATATTAGGTTTACACCACAGGTGGATTGCTCCTGGTTCGGCCCGGATCGGGCAAACTGGTAGTAGTGACAGTGGGAGGCTCCGCCCACCCACCTGGACACTTCAGCACATGCACAGAAGCATCGCACTTGCGAGCACGCCCAAACCGATAGTAAAAAAAATTGGCAACTCACCACTAGTTTATACAGTGTGAAGAGAAAGCAGTTGCCAATCCATATAGTTCTATACTTGAACTAGAGCAGATATATAATTTATGTACAAGAAATCTTTGACTTATAACCACAATTGGGATCAGAATTTCTGTTGCTAAGCAAAGCGGTTGTTAAGATACCCCATTTTTATGACCTTTTTGTCACAGTTAAGCAAATCCCTACAGTTGCTAAGTGAATCACATGGTCATTAAGTAAGCACAGCTTCCTCCATGAAGTTTTCTTCTCAGCCATTCATAAATGATCACATGACTCTGGAATGCTGCAACTTTTGTAACTTCGACTGGCCCAATTTTTGATCATATGATTATGGGGATGCTATGATGGGCATAAGTATGACGACTGGTTGTAAGTTGCTTTTTTCAGTGCTCTTGTAACTTGCAAACAGTCACTAAACAAATGGATTTAAGTCAAAGAGTACCTATACCCACAAACTTTCCAAAATTAGTGAGATGCATTGTATTTTTAAATAAGCCAAAGTCGTCTTTTCTAAATTTTGAATCTATACAAATTTGTCTTTTCTTTTATAATGAAGCACTTTGGAGGGATGGACCAAGTGGCTGCTCTTCTTATCAAGCCATTAATTATAAGCATGAATAAAAAACAAGCCTGGAAGACTCCAAGTTATAGTTATGTTTCTACAGCTTTGAGACATCAAAGTAATGCTTATAGTTTGGACCTGCCTGCTTTTTCATTCATAACACTGAGCAATTTCCTTGCAGTTGGGGACTACTACTATTCTTATAATTTATCTGGTTTCAAAGACCTAAAGCTATGTTTTCAAAAGCATAAAGCTCTATGCTACAAAAAGTGATGAAAAAGAAAGTGGGAGGGGGGAATCTTTCTTCACATTTCAGTTCTGAGGAAGTCAAGAGTTTTTGTTTTTTTAAAAAAAAACAACTTTGGAGTAGCAACAGCCAGCAGGGCATAAAGTTGATTTTGTTGTTCTTTATGACATTACCAAGAAAGCCACTCCCTGACACCTTTAAACATTGACATTGGTTTGTTTGCACTATATTTCCCAGGAAAAGAAAATAGAATTTCCCTCTCCCCCACTAACTGTAGTTTACTTTTAAAATGAGATCATTTTCAATTCCCTGAGAATAACCAAATTTTGGAACGCTATCTTACTTTCCTATGAATGTAGGAGGTTTTAATTAGTATGTATGTTTCTACTCCTTTTTGATTATCTGTAATAGAAACTGGGACAGAAATGAAACATAATGAATTCTGAGTCCCCCACCCACCCACCTTTCTGCCTGTACCACAAAAACCACAGCTCCCATTTTCAGACTCTTAAACATGCCTGGAAAAACAAGTCCACCAAGTGAGAAATATTTATGCTTGGATTCCTTCTCTGAGTCTTGTCTGTTTTTCATTCTGAGTTGACGCAAAATGTTTTAGGCTTGGAAAATATCACAGCAAATAATCGTAGTTTTAAGGATTCATGCTTATTTATTACTTACTTAATTTTTATCCTGTCTTTATTTTGGGATAAATTTTATTACACCTTTACACCACCTATTTCCTCCACAACAACAACCCCCAGAGATGGGTTGTGCTGAGAAAGAGGAACTATTCCAAAATCACCCAGCTGGCTTTTGTGCCTGAGGCAGAAGTAGAACTCAGGGCCTCCCACTTTCCAGCACCTTAACCACCACACTAAAGAGAGTCACTATGTGAGATGGGTAGCTGTAGACATATGATAAATAAACAAAAATAGATAACATAAAAAATAAATGAAAACACAATCAGCAATCGATAAGCATTACATATTTCTATTCATCAAAATTATCTTCTACTGTGTTTCCCCAAAAATAAGACAGGGTCTTATTTGCTTTTGAGGGCCCCCCCTCCGAAATAAGCGCTTGGCCTTATTTTTGGGGAGATCTTATTATTTTTGAGGTGCAGGAGGTGGTGAGCGTGGTCATCTCATGGCTGCTGCTGTGTTGCAATATTTTGCGGCAGGGCTTATTTTCGAGGAAGGCTTATTTTAGTGCATGCGTTCAAAAGCCCAATTGGGCTTATTATCTGGGGAGGTCTTATTTTCAGGGAAACAGATATTAAGTCATCTGCCCTGTAACTACATAATTCAACTGCCTCTTTCTGCATATGAAAAAGTGCTACTTTTTTTTTAAAAAAAAAGATACAATAATAGCTGTAAGTACTATATCTTTCTTTGCACAATCAGGATTTTTAAAGCTTGTAAAATATTATTTTGATTAAAAAAGCTGACATGTTGCAAAGCAAAACACCAGCTTCTAGCATGATATTATTTCCAAAAATATTTAGGGCGCCTATAGTCTCATAGATACTGTTACAAAATAAAAATGATGGGAAGCTGCAATGCATTGTTTTGTTTGGAAGTTTTATCAATTTATTCAAAAGAACAAACAAAAGGCAAGTGGGAGGGAACCTCCAGGAGTTTGACTGAGTTGCAAGGACCAATCTCACCAATTTGCTCTCTGCTAAATATGTGTTTTAGACATTGTCTACACATTGTCACTAGAACAATGGAAAGAATCCACCACATGCTCTTAAAACATCATATGGGCATGGTATTATCAAGGCCAAGATGAAATACTAGATGCTGGACCATCATAGAAGAATCTCATTGTATCCAGGCACTAATTCGGAACCACAGAGGCAGAAAGAGTTGTCAGTGAAATGCTAACTGCTTCTCTACATGCAACTTGTCTTTTTTATATATCAAACAGAGATCCCACATGTTCTGAAAAAAACATTTAGTGAAAACAGCAGAAAGGGGAAAATTGTTTCCTCTAGTGCAGTTTTCTCCATGCAGTATATGCCAATTCTTAGAAATGAAGCTTGGGCATGATTGTTTAGTGTGGGGTCCATGATGCTCTCTGAGTTGTATAGACTTGTGTGTCTAGCTTATATATATACTATAAGATATATATATATATATATATATATATATATATATATATATATATATATATATATATATATATATATATATACATACATACATACATACATACATACATACATACATACATACATACATACATATATATATATATATAAATCCTATTCTAAAACTAATGATGTTACCTAGTTGGGTAATAAAATGTCTGCAAGCTATAACTATTCTCATCTATCAGCATGATTGTTAAGTGCTGAGAGACCATTTTGTCAGGTATTTGCAAAAGTATAGAAAGATTCCACTTTTCTTTTTAAAATGTTGTGCTGATCTATTACAGTGAAGGAGGATGAACTCACTCATTATTAATATTTCTTTTTGCTGGGAACTATGGGAGCTTACGACCAATGCATATGGAAAGTACCAGATTGGGAATGCTAATCTAAGATTGGAATCTTGCAAGCCAAAATCAAGATCTGAAATAGTTTACACAGAGAGATGAAATGATAGCCAAAGATATCTGAATTCTCAACTCACGCTATTTTTGTAATGTGATGCTTGGTGCTCATGCAAAGGCAAGGGTGGCAGCAGTAAACAGTTACAAGGAAGGTTCTTGGCAAACTACCATCTCAGTACCGCTACCTTATACGGTCATGCTTACTAGCTGCCTATTCAAAAACATACTTTATACAGATGACTAAGGTTTCATTCTTTGGAATTAGACGCAGTGTAGATCGTATTAACCAAGCTCTGACCAATTCATTTGTAGTACTTCCTTGACAACTGTTTATTGAGGAAGGAGTTTTCATTCATCCATGCAAACTGGCTCTAAATTCAGCTTTTAGGTAGGATCCCTCAGACTTACCTTGAAAATAAAGAGAGGCAAAGCATCATGATCCTCCACCTGGATTTAAGCATTATATTCCAAACACTTCCACAAACTTCCCTTCCATAAATTCCTTCTTCCATCCTTGCCTGAAAAGGAAGGAGAGAGGCTCTTTGAAAGCTTGCAAACCATCCTGAGGACGATATCTCATAAGGGAATTTATATGCTGCCCGTCCTTACAAAAGATGTGCAGAATAGTTTACTTAACCATTTCAAGAAAAATATAAAAAACAAAGCATTGCACTTTCCCTTAAAAGGTCCCAGAGAACAAAAAGGAGATTTCTTGATATACTTGAGTAGCATAGCTCAATCCTGACAATCTCCTAATACACATCCATCAAAGGTTCTTTAGACAATGCCCCAAAGTGTGCATTAGGGCATTTCCACCCGAGGCTTTGGCACTGCTCCTGTAGCAGTGCCACCCTTCTTTGTTCTTAGGTTGGTGTCATCCTTGAGCAGCTGAATTGTTTTCTCCCAGTTAGATCACTAAAATCTCAATGACAAAATTCTGCTTTGTGGTTGGAGAAGTTTCAGCGCTGTATGGCTCAAGGGCAAGGAACTCCCATGAACGGCTTGCCTCCTGATTCCTGGGCTCTCTTCTTTCCCAACAACACCAAGTCTCCATAGCACCATACCACTGTTTACCAGAAGTTTCTAAATACAGTTTTCCATTCACCTGCACAGAGACTAATCAAGCCTTTTAAAAACCACTCCCAAAGCAACCATGGATCGAGGCAAATGCACAGGCAAGCAGTAGGGTAGCATGGGTGTCATCTCTGGCCAGGGAAGTGTGGCCTGCCTTGTCATAGCTGCATGAGGATAATGGTGGCTCATTCTGCGACTACATCTGAGGATCCATCTAGGCTGGCATAAGTGATATTTGAAGTCCACAGACTTTAATGATCAATATAATACTCAAGACAACAGGCTAAGTGATCCTAGAAACTTTTATTGAATCACTGGTGAACAAGTGGTCTGGAACTGTTGATCCCCTTGTATGTGCCTGGAATCATCAGCAAGGGAAACATATTACATGGGCCAGATGCAAATAGCAGAAAAGGGGGATAAGTGCGGCCAAGAATTCTAGTGAGATAGAAGAGATTTAGAGAGACCCTATGGAAGTTCACTTTTTTGTTACACAGCAAGACTAGAAGGAGAAAGAAAAGATGATAAAGAGGACACAAAAGGTCTACCATCATAAAAGGATAAGCTCTATGTTACACAGGCAAGAGGAAGAGAGAGCCCTCGAGGGATTGATTAAAAAGTAACAGATCAATGTTCCCAGGCTCATTTAACTGAAAGTAAATTCCAATTTGGCATAGAGAAAAGATTATTTCAAGAGAAGTTACTAAGCAAAGGGCTCTGGACTAGACCACAAATAAAATAATATGAAGGTAACAAGAGAATCTCTGAACCCCTTTTCGCAGGCTTCCTGGTCTGTTGCTGATTCAGAATTCTGTCTGAGGTTTTCTTCTTTTTGCTGTCCAAGCAAGAGTTGACTATGAAAGAAACAACCATGGCCAATACATCAGGAGAACTTAGTAAGCCGCCAACACAATAATTTCCTTTATGAGAATCTAGGTCTCCCAATATCAGAAAAATATGTGCTCAAAGAGCCCTAATTCTAGCATACCTGACAATAACATCTAGAAACTTCCTTAGAGAGTCAGACTGTGAGTAGTGAATTCTGTAAGATATTTCAACACTGTCCCCCAATAACTCTGTCAACAACTAACTATATTTAATCTGCCAGACAGGTGTGAAAGGCGAGTTGCCCAATTTTGCTCAAGCCAAAAAAAAGGATTTGGGCTACATTTCCTCTGTAGAAAATCACTAATTGACAATTAGATCCTACTACTATTATACTAAACAGATTTGTCAAGGCCATAATTTGTAAACTTGATGGGTCTGCCTACCTAAAAATGGCATGAGAATCAACAATTTTGGCAATGTTTTCCAATAACACAGACCCGTTGTAAGCATGGGACAAGACAAGTTAGAATTTGTTTAAACAAGGTGTTACACAGCCTGCCATTCTCTCTGTTTTATAATTAGAAACCACAGTGGGTTTTTCTTCAAATTGTTGTTAGTGATTCTATCACACTTCCAAAAAGAAAGAAAAATCTGGAAAGTAAAATTACAGGGATCTTATACTTGAAAGCACAGGAAGAAAACATCATAGAGCAGATTCTGGAATTAAAGCTTCAATGTTTTGCCATCCCAGAAAAGTATCTGCAGGTGCTACAATTGTCCTGTGTTTTTACCTACTGACCCAATATCAGTGTATTTGCTATCATTTTTCCCGACATATGCTTTTTTATGCTTGTTTACATGTACTGGGTGCAAACTACATGAATATGGATTTAAAATCAGCTGAGTATTTATAAATTTCCTCAGAAAATATTTCGAGAAGGAGACAGCAATGTTTAGTTTTCTTTCCAAGCTAAGAAGCTAAATTGGGAGAAATTATCAAATGACATGTTAAATGAAAAAAAAAAACAGAAGAAATGATGAGAATTGTAGCCCAACACTTTTAAAAGTCATCGGGTTGCAATTCATACCTAAGTGTAAAGAAATCCTAGCTGTACCAATTTTCTGTTAACTGTGGCAAGGAAATATCCAGATCAGGGAGGAAAAACTCTTCATGCATGATCTATAATAGGTACTGGGTAATCTTTATCTCACATTCCAGTGTCCCTAATCAAAACCATCTGTTCTGAGCTCCAAGAGCTTCAACATTAAAGTTCATTTGACCCTGAGAATGAAATTAACTGCAGGTAGTCTTCAATTTGCAGCAATAATTGAGCCCAAAATGTATGTAGCTATGCAAGACATTTATTGTAAATTTTACAATGTTACATCCTTTCTTGTCACAGCTGTTAAGTGAATCACTGCAGTTGTTAATGACACAGTTGTTAAGTGAATCTGGCTTCCTCATTGACTTTGCTTGTGGGAAGGTTGCAAAAGGTAATCTCATAATTCCTCGTCATAAATATGAGACTTGCTACACTTCCGAATTTCGAACATGTGATCAGGGATGCTTCAATAGTGAAAAATGGTCATAAAAGTGTCATTCTTTTCAGTGCCACTGTAGCTTTGAACAGTCACTAAATGTTAAGGACTATCTGTACACAATTTTTTGCCTGTGTAGTTAGTTCCATTCCTAGATTCTGGGTTTTGATTATAATAGAGCACAGATGGCTATGCAGATTAAGGATGATGGGAGTTGCAGTCCAATATATTTGGAGGGTGCCAAGTTATGGAAAGCTAGGCTTGAGAGGAAAGAAATAATGTTAGTTTCTTGTCTGTCTGCCTGTCTATTTAATAATTTTATATGCAGCACATTGCACATAGTGATTGATCATTGCCATGCATGGTTGGTTAGTTAATCTGTTAGTCTCAGCCCCACATACAGGAAGAAAACTGCCAACTGTAGCTACTTCACTTTAAAAAAATATTTTTAAAACTATTCTTATCTCCAAATGACTTTCAAAGTAACTTAAAATATTTCTGATGTGGCAATTCTCGTGCTTAAGACTGGAGTCTTAAAAATTACACTCTACAAAGAAAAGCAATAGGTGAAAATTGAAGAAAGCGTAACTTAACTTTTCATGGATTCATTCAACATGTGCAACAGGCTAAATTGGGTGTTGTAGTATATCTTGATTAGTGATGGGTTGCAAGCAGTATGCGCCGGTACAGGCGTACTGGAGCCTGCCCGGAGCACCGGATACCATTTCAGTATGGTGCTCTGGAGGCCTCACCTGCCCGCCCAAACTCGTTACCAGTCTTTTAAGTCTTTGGCACTTCCGCGCATGCGCACGGAGGGGCTAAGACTCATGAGTGTGCTGTGCGCGTGTACATGCGTGCTGTGCACATCCATGTGGATGCCACCGGGCCCATTCCAACTGTATGGTTGGAATAGGATCCAGAAACCACCACTGATCCTGATGTGAGATGCCAGCCATTATTTCTATATGTTGAATGAACCATTCTGTCAAGCCATAACATTGTTAACTGGTTTAGACAAAATATGCAATGTGGACACAGTAATTGTATCTTGGTGGCATGCTGTGTAAACCTGGCTAGAATATTACTCTGGAAGAAATTAAAATGTCTCCTTTTGCTGTCAGGAATGCCAATGGAGGGAAAAAAACTCTATCAATGTATGTTCATTCACTGATTTATCTGACTTGGAATTGGTCCTATGGTGTACAGACAAATAAATTGAGAGGATAATTTTGTAGACTTCTGTAGAGAATGTACATGTGTCAACGAAAGATTTATTGTACAGTTGCTTATTCTTGTAAGAATTACATAATAATTTGATTAATACATATAGTGTTTTGAGTGGTTGTGAGGAATGTTGTAAAATACAGCTTTTTAGAAACTTTGTCCCTTAAAGCATGACATCAGGAAATCTAATGCTTTTCAGGATCATGGATATTTTTTGCTTTTCAAACAGCTTAACTTAATACAGAGTTCCTGTGATTTAAAGAAACCTGAAGCAGAGGCTGGATTGTTTCGGTTCTACCCTATACCCCTCCCTTCACTGGCCACACCTCACTGATAAAATGCCAAAGAAAGAAGTAGATGAAAAAAGAGGCAAGAGAGAGAGAGAGAGAAAGAAAGAAAAAAACCGAAAGCTTTTACTAGGTCCCTTTTCCAAAGAATGACAACAATTGTATTTGCCGGCTAATCAGGCTTTTCAGAATTGACCAAGAGGAAACAACATAGCTGGTGATGACACAATCCTTGTTGGCATAGCCACTTAACAAGGTAACTCCCACAGGGAAAGGCTTTAAAAGTGCTTCAGGAAGCTTGAGACATTTCTCAGGCAGTGCCGGTGAGTCAAAAAGGAGAGAGGGAAAGAGACAGAAGTGCTGGTAGTCTTAACAACCAGGTCTTAATTGACATCAGGATGAATTCTAGCCATGGCTTCTACCACTATTCCTCTGGCTCCCTTGTAGGAGCCCCAGGATGCCTCCTCCAGCCTATAGGCGAATGCTACAGAACTTCCAATTTCCATGGAATAAGCAGCAGCCTTCCCATGCCTGTATCCTTTGGAAGCCCTGGCTGGCTGGCCTCTGATGCTGGGACAAGCTGGGGAGCCTTCAGTGGGAGTCAGGGAAACCTCTTCATGGGAGGGAACGAAAAGCGGACCATGCAGCAGCTGAATGACCGCTTGGCTTCCTACTTAGAAAAAGTACGATCTTTGGAGGAAGCCAACACACAACTAGAAGGCTGCATCCGGGAATGGCACCAGAAGAGATCTCATGGCACCCAGCGGGACTTCAAGGATTATGAACAAAACATCTCAGACATGCACGAGCGGGTAAGTCAGCAGAAATGCCAACTGTCTTATTTTCTTCTCCAAATGATTGATTCATCCCAGCTGGCTAAATTAGAAACAGCTGAAATATTGCAGCCAAGAGCTATTTTTGTTGAAGTCATGTTAATAAAATAAAATATTGGGCACAAAAAAAAATGGAGAGAAGTGCAAAATCTGAAGAAGCCTTAATGTAATTATTTTAAAATGTAAGCACAGGCTGAAATTTATTCGTCTAATTATTATTTTTCCTGGGAACAGAGAGATGTTCACCGTTTCCTGTAATATTCTACATGTGGATGATAGGCTCTGGGGCAGCAATCTGAAAAGCACATTCATATTTATCTTTTATCTAATATTTAATTGCAGCATTTACTTTTATATACCTTTTATAAAAATAGCAATGGGAGCATAGAAAGAAAAACCTGCATTCCTCGCATTGCAAAATATTTACTGAATTTTACATATAAAGTTTTGCCATATTTTTTTAAGTTATTGATATAGAATGTACTTATTTTAAAAGATAATCATGAGGTGATCTATTCATAACATGATTTAGAGCATAGACTTCCTTAACAAATATTGAGATTAGATTTATGAATGAATTCTAAATCCTTGTTAAAGCCAGTTAATAGAACAGCCACTGTTCTTTAGATGTGTTATACTAGAAGGATTCTGTAAACACATAAAAGGAATGAAGCCATGCAGATTGCCTGTGCTCCCTTATCCCCAATATACACTGAATGGAGGAAACCTCAGGTGGGTTTATTTTCATTGTTATTCCTTTGTATTTAATTACTTAAATGTGAGCCAGCTGCCAAAATAGCCAATGCAGCCTAGGCAGCATTAACAGAGGGATAGAATCAAGACCACGTGAAATGTATAATCAGGAACACTGATAAAGTTGAGCTCCATTATGTAGAGAGCTTCGCTTGTTTGGGTCAGGGCTGGTTAGGCACATGTTTTGGCCCCTGAGATGGTATCAGTTAATAGGTCATACAGACATACAGGTATGCAGTCAGTCAAAGCTTCTGATCATAGAACAACATAAGTAAGGTGAGATACAAACAATTTGTAAAGAACAAAAAAATAAAAATAAAACAAAAGTTACACAGAAATCAAAAAGGCTTTTTTAAATAAAAAATGTATACACACAAACACACATACACACACATGTATATGTGTACACACATATACATACATACATACATACATACATACACATATACATCACACACACACACACAAATGTTTTAATTAACAATATACACATTTGCCCAGTTCATAAACATGAAGCTCCAGGCAACATATAACCATAAACCAAGTCAAAATATCCAACAATGAGAAAAAAAAATCAATTAATAAAAGTAAATCACTGAATAATGGCATGAAGTTTTGTTTTCTTTGTTATCTATTTGCATTTTTATACCAGTTTTATATCTTTGATAGTTAACTGAATAAATTAATTAAAAAATATTCTTCTGCACTAGAGGCATAAGTACCGACACTCAAGGATGAGACAATCTAATTTCCCAACAGAGGGGATATTTGGGGCTTCAAAATCTTTTTGAAGGTTAACAAAGTCAGGGATAAAATCTCAGCATGTACTCATCCATGGTTTTTTTTAAATCCCATTCACTCCTAGGAGTTTTAAATAGGACTACTGTGAGAAAAAGAAAGATGGACTACTTCCCAAACTAGTGATTTGGAGCAGATTCCCTGAGATTATGGGAAAAATCCATAACACTTCCCCTTTGAAGATTGCTTGTTTCCCACTGTAAGAAACCAATGATTTTAAACAACATAAACCATAAGTAATGGTTTGTTTTCTATTGGTCAGCTAATTGTGCTGATTTGTTGATTAGAGGCAAAGGCAGGTGAGGCTGTGGTACTTTTATGGCTGAGGACATAGGACACATGTGCCTCACTTCCTGGTTTTTTGCCTTATTCATAATACAATAGAAGCCCACTGCAGATCTCTTCAATCAGTGTAAAGTGTTTGTGAAAACTGTGATGGAATACATACATGCAGCTACATCCAACTATATGTAATGTCTGAATAGAACCTTGAGCAAGCAACCTATATGATAAACAGTAGTGAAACATTCCAATAAAATTAAAAAGCAATCCCAGTGGATGAAATGTATTGCACTGGAAATGATCTTGCTCAATTCATTATATTAGCAAGCTGTGTTGAGAAAATACAGAAAAAAAATGATTCTTTAAATTATCACTGGAAAGTCCAGCATTGTTTTACAGGTCTCACCACAATGCAGGCATAATTACTAGCTGCATCAGGTGCCAGATGCCAGAATGAACAGGAAGTGCAGATGATGGTTGGAGGGCAGAGGAGTAGGTGTTGATGCTCTGCACCCATGAACTAATTAGTGGTTCTATGGTGAAGAGGGAAATCTTAGTCCATCATTATAGTTGACATAAGATACAACTGCAGTTCTGAGCAGCTTTAATACAGAGGAGATCCATCTTGTCTTTTGCCCAAAGATGTTGCAATGCATGTAAAAAAAGAGCAGGGATGTTTTTATTTCGCATGGCTGCAACATTTTTAACTCTCTCTTTGTAGACATAATGACTTTGCCTCAGTTTATTTATTCTTTTGCACTATTCTTGCCTCTTCTAAATACAGCACTAACATACATCTGAAGCAAATTGCTGCATACTTCGAAACTGAATTAAAAATATATATTCCTTCTCTAACTAAATGCCAGTGTGAAATTGCCAGAACTGTTAACTATTGCTGGCTTTTGAACCCTCACTTATCTCCAAGTTCAGGTACAATAGTTATCTGTATTAGGGATGCTAGGGAATAGGAAGAAATTTCATCATGTGAGCACCAACCTAATTTGAATGGTACCCTATTAATAAAAATGAATCACCTCTTCTGATAATAACAGTCAAAGGATTACTATTATTATTTGTCCATGTTATTACTGCTTCTTATTCACTGATTCTGAGATATCCCTTTTCTTTTTTAGTAATTGTTTATCTGCCATTTATCACTGCTGTCTCGCTTTGCTTTAGGACTGATCTGTCTCTGTTTTTATATGCATGTGCGTGCATGCGTGTGTGTGTGTGTGTGTGTGTTGTATTTGTGCTGATAAATAAATAAAGGGAGACTAGTATAGATCTATTTCAAGCTATTTAGCTCTCATCAGCTAGCCATACCCTTACTGGGATTTGAGCTAGCTGATGAGAGCTAAACAGCTTGAAATAGATCTATACTAGTCTCCCTTTATTTATTTATCAGCACAAATACAACACAAATGTAACAAAGGCAACAATAAAAATATTGGGTTTCTATCGTGATGGTCTCTTGTGACGAGCCGATAGACAGAGAATGGAAGCAGTCTGCTTCCTCCCATATTTGGGCATACCAGGGGTTGTGACACTAAATACATACATACATACATACATACATACATACATACATACATACATACATATGATGTGTTTGTTCTCAACTGCTTTATTGTAATGGAGAAACAGCTTTAAAAACATGGCTAAAATGAAGTGTTTAAGATGCAAGGACTTTCATTTACTCTTTAATTCACTCAGTATTAGAGCAAAAAGAAGAAATGAGGTTGGATTACAGTGTAATACCTACCAACATAACTCATGGTTCCTGGATCTAGATGCAGACTAGAACAAAGCTGGGGGAATCTATCTATCTATCTATCTATCTATCTATCTATCTATCTATCTATCTATCTATCTATCTATCTATCTGAAAATCAACGTTTTCTTAAACATTGAGATTCATTTCTTCAGCAAATGACTTAAAACAATTTGAAAAATGCAGTACAAAAATGCAATGCCCTCCACATTAAGAAAAGGATGTGAAAATTTGTACCTTGGGGGGGAGCACATGAAAATGCATTCAAATGATTTTTCATACTTTGGTAAAACCAACCGTAACTTACCATATGAGCTTTATGCCAAAGAAACGAGAAACTTGGCAAAACTGAAACTGACAGATCTGTTTAATCTTATGTGACAGGAGTTTTGAAAAATCTTACCAGACTTTGTAGAGATTGTGGGCAGACAAACATGTGGTAAGGGTTTGTTGGGGAGGGGGATTTTTTTAATGTATAATTTGTTCTTAATATTTTTGTTACACGGAACTAAGCAAATTGTAACAAACTGGTAACAAGAGGATTATTTGTGAGAATGTTTTCAAATGCCTTTCTTAACAAAGGAAAATGGTATTCCCAAAATGGATATTTAAGAGGCAAATGGAGTCTAATTATAGCAATCAGATACAAAAACAGTTCCTGTAAATGTTTGACATCCTTATAATTAAAAAGGAGTCCTTGTTCTCACAAAAAACGAGAGGGAACATATATAGGTCCTTATACTTTCACATATCTCCAAGCTCAGGTCTAATAATAAGACTTAAAGTAAAACTTTTTTCAGCTGGACAATAATCTCTATAATTAATTAGAATAATGACCTACAACTTCACTTTATTTTGCCTTACGAGTTGGTCTTTGCATAAAGTTGCAGTTTAGTAATGAGGAGTGGAGAGGCAAAACCAAAGTCATTTGAAAAAACTTTGAAACATGAATTTCAGCAATGTTGCACCCAGGGCTACATAATTCCAATGGCACAGTGATATCCACTTATCTTTTTATTTTATTTTATGGGATTAGAACTGAATAGGAAAAATAGTGCCCATACATACCAAAACAATGCTTGTGGCAACATTATCAGCATAATTTTCAAAAATCCCTTGGGTTTCCAATTGGTCCCATAGACATTCATAAAATTAAAGCAATTCAGTGCTTTATCTGGAAAGTGCTGATCTGCTGAAAAAAAGTCAAGACTATAGTGGGGTGAAATCTAGTGAGGATGGTGGAAATCAATTCTTTATTGTCTGATAAATGGAAGCTTTGAATAACTATAACCATCTTGGCACTCATTTTGTGGAAATGCCCATAATCTCATCTAACTTTTTCAGTGTGTCCATTGGTTCAAAAAGGTTGCCTAATATTGGATTGGAGTGATTTGATTCTGATCTCAAAAAAGAGGGGTGGACATTGTTTCAGCTTCGTGTTGGACAACTCTAGAATAATTTTCAGTGCATAGCAAACACATCCATTGTCAAGGAGGATGATCAATAAGGAGGATGATCAACAACAAGATACACAAAATAAGTTTCAGAGGCAATGGTTGGAAAAACTGAAAAACTAGGTTAGGCTTGTCATGAGAATCTATATGATTGCTAATAGTGAAAAATGACTGGATGGCACATAAATAAATAATAATGTATTATCAGTTCATTCATTCATTCATTCATTCATTCATTCATTCATTCATTCATTACGTAGGTGTGCTTTGTGGCTTCTGTACACACCTGCAAACCAAACTATGCATGTATCTGATGCAGAAGTTCTCAAAAATTAGTTTGCCTTTATTCCAGTCTTACCACTCTTTCTGTCATGAGCCAGTAAATATATGCTCTGGACAGCCTAATTGTCAAAACTCATCTTTGTTTTATTATAAACTTAATCATAGTATTTAAATAAGACAGCAGTTCCTGTCTTTCCTTGACTGAATGTCAATATAGACCCTTCCTGTTTGGTTACCACAACGAATTTCCTGGAGGAAATACTAAGAAACAAGTCCAGAAAATTAGATACTCACACCCAAAACTTGGCCCATTTCTTGGCCTACAGCCTACACTTAGTCTCACATCTGCTGATATGACAGGTGCAGGAAACAATTGCACATCCGCCTTTTCAAATATTAGTATGTTTGTGTTTGGTAGTGCTGTGGATAGATTCTGTGATATGATGATGTACGGTACCTTCTTCTACTGTGATTCTGGGAAGGGAATCTGAATTAATGGATAAACAGTCTATCACAAACATACAAATGGAAGTAAGGAATTTAATTCATTCAGGACAGTGTTCTGTGAATCAAGATTTCCATTTTAGTGAGTCACTTTGGCTTAAGAAGATATTCACCTTTCAATATACTCTTTGAGGGATTTTCAGCTTCTTCTGGCACATCACAGAGGATTTACATAATAGGTGTTTGGCAAGATATTGTCTCAACATCACTCTAAACCACCCATAATCATAACACCACCCAATTTCCTTTTGACATGATTCATGATAAGTTTTGTTTCCAACTGGGTATCTGAAAGAAATTTCCCCAGGTCAAAATAGTTAATGACCCTGTCAGTCGGGGGAATGAGAAGAACAAGAAGAAAGACCCTTAAAATTCTTGGCTTGTTTAATTCCACTGGAAATATTCCCTACCCCCTATGTGGGATATTAGGATGAGAAAAAGATAAACAGGTGAGGTGAGGTGAGCGTAATTTATATGTATGTCAGTGTAGCAAATGTAAGAATTTGACATTTAGGTTAAGGAATTTCATCTAGTATGATTTGCTTTATGCTAGGCTGTCAGAAGTCTAAATGAATTTTTTTTAGATGTTTCCTTAACCTGGGATTCAAAAAATATAGGTTTTAAGGTTACAGTTGCTACCCCTTTTTATTCGTATTATATCAATTTTTAATGAAATATTACTAATCACATTTCTGAACTGATACTGATCATTAGGAGCTCCTATTATGAGATATCTTTCTTATCTAAAAAAGTATCTTTCCTGTTTGGTGAATGTATTTCCAGTAGATATTCTTTCAAATCTCTAGTCTTTTGGAAATGCTTTCAATCAAGGGAAACTTCTGTTTGTACCCATAATTTATATATAAGTAGAAATTCAATTTTTTTCTTTTGTAAAGACATAATATATAATTAATATATAAATAGGGACGTGGTGGTTCAATGTCTAAGATGCTGAGCTTGTCGATGAGAAAGGTCAGCAGTTCAGCAGTTCGAATCCCTAATGCCACGTAACAGAGTGAGCTCCCAATACTTGTCCCAGCTTCTGCCAACCTAGCAGTTTGAAAGCATGTAAAAATGCAAGTAGAAAAATAGTAACCACCTTTGGTGGGAAGGTAACAGTGCACCTTCGGTGTTTAGTTATATTGGCCACATGACCACAGAGATGTCTTTGGACAATGCTGGCTCTTTGGCTTTGAAACAGAGTTGAGCACTGCCCTCTAGAGTTGGGAACAAGTAGCACATATGTGCGAGGAGAACCTTTACCTTTTAATATATAATTATGAAAGCCTTTGAGAATCATTATATTGTATGGGTTTCTAATACAGCCCTTGTAAGTGGGTGACATTTGCTATTTTGCCAGGAAATAACAAAGGATAAATTCACAGGATTTTAAAATTAAATTTAAATATTTTTTTAAAAGAGATTTATAGAACTAAAATCTCAGAAGACCCTTAAATGTTCTGAAACGTTTATGCCCTCATCTGAAATCTTGAAATGTATTGAGTTTTAAAACTGATAAATTTCCTGATCATCTTCTTTAGGTTATTTGAAAATATATATTTTTTCATTGTTATTTTGATACTCGGAGTCAGACTACTGGTAGTCAGGAATCTTTAATATATGTAAATTTGAGACAAGATATGATGTTTTTTTTAAATGAAAATATCACCATCATTTCATAGTTACATGAGCATCACAATGCAGGTAATAAGAGAGATGGATGGAGCTTATATTGTGCATGTTTTTAGCCTGTTTTGGTACTCTAATCCTAACCCTGCAGATGCCTCTACATTGTTACCACTGCTGTCCCCAGTGCTCAGTACTTCACCTGTTTTCCAATAGTCCTATTGGTTACTGTTATTGCTTTCAGGATTATTGCTTGACTAAAATTAGAAGGGTAAATTTTTTCCTTAATTTTAATTTCCTTAATTAATCTTCTCATCAACAGGCCTAGAGTTCTCCATCTTTCCATCCTTCACAAAATTCTTCTCAAATCTTGTATCAGCTTCCATTTTGATATGAATTTATCCAGAATGTGTTTCACAAATAATTACACAAATTTGAACATATTTGAAATATTGCATTCCTATTACAATCAATTATTGGAATCTGTGTAGTTATGCTTCACTATTTGTGCTTTACTGAATTTTGTGACAAAGCTCTTTAGTGGGAAAATAGTTTACTGAAAAGCATATGTGAATCACATGCTGGAAAAGTTAGTAATGAATAAAAATATGTTTTAGGGAGTAGTATTCATAAAACATGAACATTCTTAACATCTTAATGTTCATCACATTCCAATCACAACCGAACATTAGCAATTGCTTGCAAGCTTTCTTTCATCTGTTCTTATGGTGGAATATAATATTATGCAATTGTAATTAACATGTTTACCTTGCATTATAATGAATATTTGACAGCTGGAAGAAGAACATTCACATCTGAAGCCAACCAAAAGCAAAACAAGAGGTGCTGAAAAGCTAATACATCCCAGCTTTGCATTTTGAGTTTCAAACTCTAAGCAAGAGATATTTTCTCAATTTTTCTTTCATTTTTTAAATAGAAAAATTAGAAATACTTACTGTAGTTAAACATTGATATGGTTATATGCAGGCAGTGCCCAATCAAATAAATTAAAAATCCTATGACTACATTGGCATAATGTGCATTTTAATTAATTTCAGCCTGTTTATTTTATGGCTAGCCATATTTGGCACATCCAGCTGGTTTGGTTACATTTTGGTTCAATGTATTTGCAAAATCAAGGACAGGGCTAATTCAGTGACTAAATTAACCCACAAATGCATTCCAGAGTGAAAAAGAAAATATAGTTCTCTTAGCCTACCATAACACCAAATCATGAAACTTTTAGTCTACCTCCTTAGTGAGATTAATATTTTGTTATTTACAGATTGAGACTGGACGGGTTACCAATGCAGGCCTTGTTCTACAGATTGACAATGCCAAAATGGCAACAGAGGATTTCAGGCTCAAGTAAGTCTTTCCTTGAGCTTCTCGTCTATTCTTGGAAGCAGATGCAGACAAAAATGTAAAACTTTTTAACAATCCAAATATGACTTAAAAGATTATGCTTCAAGACATTGAATTTGATTAAAATCACAATGGACAGTATAAGGTATACCATCTGTTGCTTGATATTACATTCCAAGAGATAAAAGGTTAGTGGACAGCAACTATGATGCTATGGAATAAAATCTTGGATTGAGAGGTACCGTAATTGCTTCCCTCTTTGCCTCTTACTAGCAGATAGATTTATGGATTATGAAGATGGATGTTTTGAACTATTGTGCTGCCTTTCCTGGATGCCAGGGGAGATGCCAGGGGAGATGTCCGGAATTATATAGGCAACACAAATTGCCTGCTTTTCTCATTTCCTCTTGTCTTGAAACAAGCTAATGACTGCTTGTTTAAGGTGAAACATCATTACAACTATGTTGACAGTATTAAGATGATATATTTGAGAATCATACAACCATAGGTTAGGTTTACACAATATGCTTAGACAAGTCAATTAAAAACATTATGCTTACAATTGCACAACATGCCATTCCTTTTCTTTTTGTTTCTGTTTTGTTGTCTTTTTTTCTGGCTTGGCCTGATATACAAGTACAGCCCTTTTGGTCAGTGTATGATTAAATGTACTATGTGAGACTTGTCATCAAATAAATAGGTTACATAATATGGCCATGAATTTGGAATAAAATTTTGAATTATCTAGTCCAATTACCTGTCAACAAAGGTTCTGAAATTCAGGTTTATTGTTACATCTTTGAGAAATGACCCTCCAACCCTGCTCTCTATTTAGAAAAGCCCATCATCTCCTAAGAATTGGATGTATTGAGCCACTAAACAATTTAATAGAATTTGTCTGGATGTTCAGCCAACTTTTGCTTTTAATACAAAATGTGTCATGAATTACATGCATCCTTCTATTTTGAGTAAAATTCTGTCCCTAGACATCATCAATTTCTTCAACCAGACTTCAACCAGCTTCTTTAAAGGATCTATCAAAAAATTGTCTTACATTTTCCTCAAGCAAATTTTAATGTTCAAATAGTTAACCCTAATACAATTTAGTTAATTTCAGTGCAATGAAAGTTGTACAAGGTAACACTGTGATGACCTACCCAGATCAAACTAGAGGAGCATGTATTATGCTCACTCAATGACTCTTCTAGTTCAGCACTATGTGGACTAACTGTTCTCTATCTTGTATAGTCCTGTTGTGTTGGACTCTACTGCCATAATTTTCATCATTCCCAATTTATTTGCATGACAAATATTAATCATTTGGAGAGCTATCAAAGGCTAATCTATTTTGACTGATAGTGTTTTTCAGTCTATCCAACTGCTGCAGTGTATAATATTAATCTGTCATGGGAAGTGTACTTCATGTTCTATATGAAGGGAAGTTTATAATAGCTTGATATACAATACTTATCAGGCTCTTTGGCAGCTACCTACAACGAAAAGCAATTTTTTTCTAAATATAGTTCTGAATTTCTCAAAGATCTGTTGAGATAAAAAGAGGTGGGTTTACAAGAATTCCAGTAACTGAACTATTTTCAATTTAGAACCAATATATCATCATGTATGTGAAGATGGAGTTATTCTGATTTTCTTTCTATCAGTCTTCCTAGGATTTGGGAAGGAGGCTAGTATATATAGTGATAAGAGAGAAAGTATCTATATACTATAACAGTCTCCTGTATCCTTATCAGTCTGCAAAGCAACTCTTACAACACTTTTGAAATCATGATTCTTCTAATGTCCAAAATAAAATAATAATACAGCCAAACTTCTCACCCCCTTTATTTACCAATTTGTCTATTAAATTTGCAATTCAAATTAGTTAGACAGCAATCCTCTGGGACTAACTGTGGCTTTCTGAAAAACAGTAGAGTATTCAAATATGATTAGCAAGCTTTTCCATAATTGTGCTTTTCAATAAATGAAAATTATCCAGTGAAATATGAATGTAATATATTTTTAAATGGTGAAAGATACATGTTTTGGAGACAGAAAGAGTAATCATTAGTAAGCCATGATTCTAAAAGTTCTAGGTCCAATCCCAAAATGGAATTGTTGTTTCCTTCATTCAACTATATTACTTTCTCTTTGATTAAGGTATGAAGCTGAAAAAGCACTCCGGCAAAATGTGCAAAATGATGTTGAAAGCATCCGTAAGGAGCTAGACAACATGACCATCATAATAACTGACCTGGAAATGGAAATTGAATCTTTGCGTGAAGATCACATACTCAAAAAAAAAGAACATGAGGCGGTAAGACAAACTTCTCTCTCTCCCAGCCATGTACGCACCTTACCAAAATCCTGACCATCTCATTATCTCTATAGGTACCAATTTTGATAGCTCATGCTTATTTTAATTATAAAGTTAGACTAATAAATGATGAATAAATCTAGAGGATACTAATAGCTGTTTTGAGGACTGAAGGTTATGATTCAATATAATTTCTGCTTTGTGAATTTTGTCTCTCAAGTCCAAAAAGCATCACTGCAGTTTTGGGACTTTTTAAGCTGATCTAAATATATATAGGTTGCCAATGAAATAAAGTGTTTACTTAAAATGGCAAGAATTAGAACCACTTAGTTTTGTAACTCTAACCACATCTGAGCAGACAAATGCTTAATATATTTAACAACACTCTGAATTTTCATTGTGCTTGTATAAGCCAGCACAGCATTCCTGTAGTTTGTATAGGCTAAAAGCCTTGATGAATCACGCCAAAGCCCATCTCACTCAACCTTTTCTTTCCCACACTAGCCAGAGAGACATGAATCTAAAGTGCTTTTCTGTTTAGGTTCCTCAGCAAATGTCCCCAAAATCAGAAATAATCTGAACTCATTAAGGCTTTGTCTAACCTCCTTTTAAAGATAAACTTGTTATCAGCCACCATGAGATATTGGTGCAGAGAATTCCATAGCACAATCGGCTATAATGAGAATGACCTCCTTTTGTTGGTCGGTAATCAAATTCATGGGATATTTGTTGATAGAAAAACATTTAAAATATGAAGGAGCAAAGACAAACTTATCCCTATCCATGTTCCCTAAACCACACAGAATTTGGGAGTAAGGAGGGTGCTGTTTTCCACATACTTGTTGCTGTTTATCATATTACTGCATTTAATTTCCTTTTAAGTTGCAAATAATAGCCCATTTAAGCTGAGATCACATATGTACAGAATGCTGTTGGCTCTTCTCAAGAGATCATTGCTACGTATTTCAAAAACGAACTCCAGCTAACTCATACTATTACAAAGTCCTCATCTAAATGCCTGACTTTTAAAATTAATGCCCATGCCCCTTTACTGGGTGGGAGGAACCATTTCTTCCAAATGGAACAGTTTCTGATATAAACCACCACAGATGAAATACATTAGATGCCCCGTTGAAACACCAATGCTAAATTCCACAACTAACTTCCAAAGGAAGCGCCATGGAAATCAGAAAAGAAGAAATAGTGTTGCAAAAGCTGGTGCTATTTAGTGATTCAGAAATACTTTTAAAAGACTGTAGTTGGTTCCTCTCACGACAATGTCTCTGAATTTGGGGGCATTCTGCAATTTACTGATTACAGCTTAGTTTCCTGAGGCAGCAATTGGGGAGATACTGCAATGCTGGGAACTTCACTAAACCAGTTTAGCATGCCTCATAATTAGATTGTTTACATAGTAATTAGGTGTTTTCATCCAGCTGCTCCTTTGGTAATTATACAGAACCTTTACATTTTCTGGATAGAAATACAGATTTTTGTAAAATGGGTGATCTAAATAGAAGGAACACTTTCAAATTGAGAAGAGGAAATCTTGCATCCTACACTTTCTGTTTCAGATCTTCTCATCCAATTTCTTTGTTTGTACAAGACATGGCATAGTGACTCTGCATGTAATTGGTATGTGTGTCATCCTCACCATCACAGGCATCTCAAGTTAATGCCTCTTTGTGTGCCAAATCACATACCTTCATGTTATCCCTTCTCTTCAATTATTTGTCTGACATTTTTGAAGCCTCACCCTTGGAAAAAAACAGCCTGACTCAGATCCAAATTTAGCTTGTGTAGAATACATCCATAAAATTAACAGGGCAGCTAAATTATCCCTAATTTAGGCATGATTAGTTTCAATAGTCTCCTCCAAGGATGACTAACTGAGGAATTCTAGGATTTGAAGAGCAGGCATTTTAAAACTGCTCAGATTGGGAAACATTGCTGTAGAGATATGTGAATCAGACTTCAAACCAGTCGTGGGTTGAAGGCGGTACGCCCCAGTACGGGCATACCGGAACCAGGCCGGAGCACCTGTTACCATTCCAGTACGGTGCTCCAGAGGGCCCACCTGCCCGCCCTCGCTTCTTACCATCCTTTTATGTCTTCAGTGCTTCTGTGCACGCCCACAGCATGAACAGCGCCTGTGCGACACTCCGCTGAGCAGCAGAAGTGTTGCGGAAGCACCAAGATGCATGCGCTGCACATGTGTATGCACGCGCTGTGCGCGTCCAGATGGACACCGGCAAGCCCATTCCAACTGTATCGGTTAGAATGGAATCCGCAACCCACCACTGCTTCATACCAATACTATGAACTATTATGGTCTTTTTATTACAGATGCTAGAAAAGGCTTTAATAACAGAGGTAAACAGTTACTGCAGAGTCTAGTACTCAAAAATACCATATATATATATATATATATATATATATATATATATATATATATATGTATGTATGTATGTATGTATGTATGTATGTATGTATGTATGTATGTATCAGGGGTGGGTTTCTCACCCCATTCCAACCGGTTCGGTTGGAACGGGGCCGGCAGCGTCCTTGTGCACGCACGCGGTGCACGCATGCGTACTAGCGTCTGTGCGATGCTCCAGCTGCTCCTGGAGGATTGCGCAGGCGCTGTATGCGTCCTGCGCATGCGTGGAAGCGCAGAACTCGTCAAAACCGGGTAAGGACCGCGGGCGGGCAGGTGGGCCCTTCGCCGTTCCCAGAAGTTACTTACTTCCGGGTTTGCCGACCAACTGGTTCACAGGGACCACCGCGAACCGGTTGAAACCCACTCCTGGTATGTATGTATGTATGTATGTATGTATGTATGCATGCATGCATGCATGCATACATACATATATATGTCCTCAACTTTAGAATTTATGTGTCTTTAGGATGACTTTATATCCTAATCAACTAAGTGGTGCACGTTTCTCAAATTGAGATGTGATCATCGCTACTCTAACAGGAACTAATTGACAAAATGATTTTGGAAAACTGCAAGAAGGGGAAGAGGAGGAGGAGGAGGAGGAGGAGGAGGAGGAAGAAGAAGAAGAAGAAGAAGAAGAAGAAGAAGAAGAAGAAGAAGAAGAAGAAGAAGAAGAAGAAGACCACCAACTTGAATGTAGCTTGAATTGATTATAAGAAGGCATTTGATTCCCTGTTGCAAGATGCATAATCAGGTGCCTAGAAATAATAAGTTAGTAGAAAACACCAAAAGGCTTGTGCAAAAATCAATGCCACAATAGAAGACAGAGATGCTGGTTAATGATGATTACATTAGGAGAGGTTAATATCAAGAGAAGAATCTTTCAGGAAGACTCAAGGCTCATTTAGAATTGCCTGCAACTGCCCATAGCCATTGCCACATACCTATGCTGCAAAGGGGTTGATGGTAAACAGAATTTGCAGATACCTACAGATGGGCTGATGCCCACACCTCTCAACTCCCATTGTGCAAAGGTCTGCGCTGTGTGCTGATTGTTGATCTGACTTCTGTGCTTTGCTCTTTGAGGACCCTCTAGCCAGAACATTAAAATTCATGGACATATAAAAAGAATGTCTATGCAATGATCCCCGAATGGCAGATGTATACTTTCATGTGCAGTGCTAAAGAAATCTACCCAAACCTTCATTCCCACTAATACTGTTGTCATTGCACAGATCATTCTGTCAACAATATTGAATAAGTCAGGCAATGGCTATCAAAAACATTTTATAGGCTATTCCATCTACTTTATATGAACAATCTGAAATTCTATGGGAAAACACCATCCAAAATAGAATCTCTGCTCAACACTGTCCATCTATTCTGTTATGATATTGCAATGGAATTTGGACTCGAATATGTCACCTTTACCATTAATGGGAAAATAATGAAATGGAAGAAATCAAGATGCCCTAAGGAAATGATATCAAGAGTCTCTATGATTACAATCACTACAAATACATGGGCATCCTTCAATCTGGGAACATTAGGCACACTGAAGTCAAAAAGAATGTTAGAAGTGAATACATCATGAGAGTTAAGATCTCATTCAGTGGAGGAACACCATCAAGGCAATTCATATCTGGGCATTAATACACAGCTGGAATAGTGAACTGGACTCAAGCAGAACTAAAACCTAAATAGGAAAACTAGCAAAATAATGAATCATATCTTTCACCCATGCAAGAACATTGATAGACTCAATTTACCAAGGAGCATAGATGGGCATGAAATGTTGCAAGTAGATCAAATAGTTGAATAAGAAAAAAGGGCATTGAAGATTAACTGAAGAACAGTGAAGGAGATACACTGAAACTAGTATACATTAAGGCTTACTGAGCACTGGAGAACCAAAATGGCCTACAAGAAAGACCAAATGAAGAATAAAAAGAGACATGATGAGGCAAAGTATTACTGTACATGTCTAATACATTAAAAAATAGCAGGGTAAGCAAATAATAAGACTAAAAGCAATAAGTTGAAGAAAGAGACAGAGGGGGGAATTCTGGCTGCAGAAGATTAAATTTAAGAATTAAATTCATACAGTCAGAATTAAAAAGACAGTAACAGAAAGCAAATGCCATCTCTGCAAAGATGTTGAAGAAAACAGTGGACCACCTAGTTAACTCTGCAAGTAGACTGTACAGATTGATTACAAATAACAGTATGACAAAGTAGCAACAATGATGCATTGGAAAGTCTGCAAGAAATATCATTTGCCTGCAAGCAAGCAAGAGTCGGACCACAAAATAGACCAAGTAATAGAAAATAAAGAAGCTAAAGTGTTCTGGTACCAATATGCTTTGGTGCAATCCCAAAGCATCTGGGACCACCATTTGAATACCATATGTTCTGATAAAATCATCACCATTGCAAAAGGTAGCTTTGGTTGGAAAACTTACATCCTGCATTATCAAACATCACAAGGTGATGTTTGATAACACTATCAAAACATCACCTTGGGAAGGACTTGATAGGTGGATATGAGCCAAATTCAATCTAAATATCTGGCAGACTGTCTAAATATCTTGCTTTTACTAAAAATAAACAACAAATATTCTACTCACAGACATAATCTGAACACTTCCGAAGCTATAAAAGGCTAAACAAATTGCATTTAAATATCTTTTGCAAATAATTAATCAAAATAGAGGTTTAAAACTGATTTCCTCAGTGAGGGGGTATTAAGGACTATGGAAGGAAATATTCCGAGTCCATTTTTTTCTTCTCGAACTAAGTCAGTCACTGGTCAACTTAAGACACATCTGTGTCTTCCTCAGTCTCAGATCATCTATTAGAGTTCCATGAATTTGAGATTTCTATGTACTATCTTAGTTGTTCATAGCATTGCACTTTTCTGGATAGAGTTCTGCTGTTATTCTTGGAATCTGTTGGAGCCACTCTCTCAGCTTAGGAATCACAGCCCCAAGTGCTCCTATCATCACTTGGTCTTTACTTTATATCCTCCCTATTCCTCCTTCAGGCTTTGGTATTTCTCCAGCTTCTTATACTTCTTCCTAGTGTTGCTGTCACTTGGCATTGCTACATCAATCAACACCACTATTTTCTAGTCCTTGTCTACTACCACAATGTCTAGTTGATTGGCCAATACCAGCTATCCATCTGGACTTGAAAATCCCATAGGATCTTAGCCCTATTATTCTCCACAGCCTTCTGTAGAATCTCCCATCTGGACTTGGCAGGTCTAACCATACATTCTCAGGTTGTCCTGTATACAATGACAGCTATTTAGTTGTGTTATTAGGTATATGCTGTTCTTGACTACATCTTATACTACCACTAAATGTGGGACTACCTCTGAGATCTCTCTGCACGGTCTACACTTTGGACCTTGTCTAGTATGGTATACTCCTTCAATAGGATCTAGTGCTTAGTGACTTCTCTTGTGCTGCTATGTTCAGGGCCTCAATGATATCTTTTAGTCTCACTCTTTCCAACCACTGGTTGGATTTCCCAATGTTAGTCTTATATATGGAAGTGTTATGTCATTTTTAAATGAAGATCAGAATCCTGTTTAACCAGCTAGAGATCTGGAATAGTTTGTTGTGATCTTTCTCCAGGCTAATATCTTGGATTTACTTAATTACTTTTTAATAGGCAGGAGTATAAACCAGAGACATAGCTGTGTATTTATGCTGAACCACCCAGGCTAAAAAATCATCTGTCTTTCCCTGTCATCCTCACTGTTTATTTGCCAAGGCTATCAAAGAAAGTTTTCCATGCTTAATTTTATTAATTGTACCTTATTAGCTCCTTGGGAACCCTTTGTGTTTTACCTGAGATGGAACAGTGTATTCCAGGAAGCAGGTGGTATAGCTTATTGAGTCATATCATCTCAACATTCTGATTTTGAAAGAAAATTCCCATTGATCTTTCTCTTAATTCATATTATGGATTGCAGATAGCATGTTCATCCTAAAACTTTGGAAAAAACCACAGGAAAGAGAAATAAAGTTGGAGAAACACTTCCTATTAATTGGTATTTGAAGTAGTGCAACCTTCTCCAAATTGGTGCCTTCTTAGAACACCAGAATTACAGTGGCAAAATTCCTGACAATAGAAACTTGGAAGAATCTCTAGATTTACCCAGGCTTTTCTTGTATCATTCAATATGGTGCTCCAATATCCATAAGAAGCAGGTCAACATAATATTTTCCGTTCATACTTACTTAGGTCCTTCTAAGGGGACCTGAGGAACAAATTTTCAGTTAAACTATGGTAGTTGTTACAACATTTCAGACCCTGAAGTTGATTAATCTCTGGCAGAATATAAATCAGTAAGACAAACTGGAAAAAGGTGAAATATTATTTGACTTTAATAAGAAACTATGTGTCAAGATTGGAGGCAAAGCATATTTCTATCTTTTTAATTAAGCCAGTTCCAGGGTTGCATTTTACGTTGCTTAACGTTCTACCATTACATCCCCTTTAGTATAATCTCAATGTATACATCTCCCCTAAAATCCAAAACTAAAATGAACAGATAAACTACTTGGAAAAGGTGGATTTATTATAGCAATGTACAACTAAAATACAGGTAGCCCTAGACTTTTGATCATAACTTAGTCTGGAGTTACAGTCGTAAGTCACTCTGTTGTTAAGATGTTAAGTCATCATGAGACTGTGACTGATTTTATGACCTTTCTTGTGATGGTGAAGTGAACATGGCATTCATAAAGCAAATGTGATTGTAAAGTGAATGCACAGTCATAAAGTGAATGCAGATATTTGAAAAGCAAATGTGGCAGTTGTAAAAGCAAATCCATTGTCTGCAATGGTTGGGTTTTTTTGCCAGAAACCAGAAGATATTGTAATCACAATCATGTGACCAGAGAACATTGATATGTGGGGCAGTTGCAAGCACCTAAATGTAATCATATAAATGCAGGGGAGGCAGCTGTTGCAACTTTGAATCTGAGGCATAAATAGGTCTGTTGTAACTTCAGATGGCTACTAATTGACTGATCGTAAGTTGGGGAGTATCTGTATTCTTTGTACATCCTCTGGACTCTGCTTCACCTCCAGAAAGCTCACGGTGTGGGAAACCTTACTCTAGAGTACATGACACATATAATTAGGGCAACAATTTCAAAAGAAGAAATCCTGGTGAGATTAAATGCCCCAATCAGAAAAGAAGAATGAAGGTAGGATAGTCCACAAAGGCAAATCCAGGATTATTATTTATTATTTATTTTATTTTATTTTATTTATTTTATTTTATTTATTAAATTTATAGGCCGCCCAATCCCGAAGGACTCCGGCGGCTTACAAAGAAGGGAGAAAAAGAAAAGAAAAATAAAAAGAATAGTTTTAAAATTCACAACACGCATTCGTTCGAATCGGGGCCGGACCTCAACAGTGAGGTCAACAGCCCCAGGCCTGCCGGAACAGCCAGGTTTTAACAGCTTTCCTGAAGGCCATGAGAGTGGGTAAGGTCCAGACCTCTGGGGGTAGCTGATTCCAAAGGCTCGGAGAAGCCACAGAAAAGGCTCTCCTCCGGGGGCCCGCCAGCCGACACTGTCCAGCTGACGGCATCTGAAGGAGGCCCAATCTGTGGGATCTTATTGGCTGTTGGGAGGTATGTGGCAGTAGGTGGTCTTGCAGGTACGCTGGTCCTAAGCCATGTAGGGCTTTAAAGGTAACCAGGATATAAGGATATAGCAGTGAGAGAAAAAGAAGCAAACTTCCATTAGGATTGGAAAAAAATAAACTTTTGATATTACAAAATCTTTTTATAATATGCAATGTTTGAAGTCTCCCTCCAGTGTCTCCCTCCATTATTTGCTTTTTTGCCCTCAGATAGCAGAATACTTTTATTACATATATTTGAAGACAATTCAAAACTTGCTGAGGTTTTTTCTTCATTTCTTCATATACAGAATATGCAGGCATATGGCTCATCCAAAGACTTTCAAGTGAATGTGAAGGTGAATAAAACTCCACAAGAAGATTTGTCCAAGATCCTGGCAGGGATAAGAGCAGATTATGAAGCAATAATTGAAAAAAACCGCCAAGGTCTTGATTCTTGGTTCCAGCAACAGGTATTCCTTTCAAAAAAACCCAAGATGGAGAAATCATGTATGGTTATAACTTCGATATCGTAATTCTCTACAAGAGGAGTGGTCTCAATGTACAAAGGTTCACACCCATTGAAATGTACAAACAAGATGTCTGATAAGATATGCAGAATTAAGAAACACCACTTCTTGGTTTTAAAAAAGCCCACTCACATCTTCCTAACATTTAAAGCTTCCTCTATATCTTAATGCTAGCAAGTATCAATATGCCGGTCCAATTTTCATGTATTCCATGTGTATATTGTGTAAGACTATTATATACTGAGAAATTATTCTGCAGCTTTTACTAAGTTCTCCTTGAGATTGTGGAAAGACAGTTTGTTTTCAAGATTATTAAAAAAAATATTTGAGGCAAATTTCTCATGGATGGAATATGGTGCCCCTAATATGAATGTAACTCAAATTATTCTCAGAGGTCCAGGGTGGGTTCCGGAAGGCACTACTGCCAGTTTACTCGTGGGCGCGCTTTGTGCACGCTTGCTTGATGTGCGATGCGTGCACATGCACAGTGCAACAAAAATGTTCTGTGCATGTGCAGAAGCGAAAAACAAGGATGGCGCCGCCTATGGTGCTGCCCGGTGAACAGGTTTGGGAGCTTGGCAGGCCTGGGTCACTGCTGATTCCAGTGACCCAGGCCGCTGGACCAGCGAACCGGTCCAAACCTGTAGGAACCCACCCCTGCCAAAGGTGTACAAACCATTTCTGTGGCAATTGGCAACCTCTTTGAATTCTCACATTTTCATTTAAAAGAAGACATCTTCTAAGAACTCCTGTTATGGAGTTTCTCAATGTGAGTGCTGCTACCACTCATAGCATAGAAATTCATACTCAGTGTATTTCTGTAAAACTGTGTGCAGAATTCCATTTTTTGGCTAGGTTTAAATAATTCCTTCATTTACTTTATGTTCACACAGATTGGAAATGAATATTCAGAGGGGCAACACAACCAGGAAGAATTACAAAACAGCCAAAAAGAAATCTGTGAGCTGAATCGCACACTGCAAACCCTGGAAATTGATTTCAGACAGAGCTAAATAAGGTGATAACCTTAGACAGGATTATTCTTTTCTAATCTTCTAAATTCAAATATGACGTCTACCAGACATGTTGAGTACAACTGTCATAATATTTGTCCATAGTGGCCATTATGGAAGTTGTAATCCAATATGTCTGCTTTGGTAACATTGTTGTAAACTTAATCCGTCCATCCATATTGTACTTTGGTTTTCCATAAAGCATTATGGTTTGATTTCCTGGGAATCTGTAGATGGGGGGAAAGAGCAGATATTTTTCAACCAAATGCATTACAGTTGCCTGAGTGGATCCGTACGAATGCTTTCAGTTGGATCATTTATATCCAGGTGCTATGCCCTTTTTTTCTTAAATTGCAAGGCAAGTAAAAACAGATTTGTAAATCAGATCAAAGACCATCAAACAGTTTACAGCCAGCAGATGCCTTTAGAAGTTCAGAAATAAGACATGCAAATGAAAGTCTTCCTATATTTGTCTCAGGATTTGATATAACAGATGTGGGGCCTATGAACATGGAAAGCCAATATAGTATAGTGACTAGGTCTATCCTTAGCTGCCATGGAAGTTCACTTGATGAGTTTGGCTGATCATTCTCCTCAGTCCAACCTACTATTTTGTTACTACTATACTTGCTATAGATTCTTTCTATAGGAAAAAAAAGAGAGGAGGGAGAGCTATATATACTGATTGTAAAGAAGAATATCAGTATAGTAAATAAATAAATAAAATAGCATTGTCACTTGAAAGGATTCTGGTGAGATTGAGCAGTCAATAAATGTGATCAATCAATCAGTCAATTAATCAATAGCATTCTTAGAGCTAATCTATCACCTTCATGAAAATACAATTAACTGGACAATGTAGTGTTATGGTACCAAGACAGGGTATCTGTACCACTCTTGAGATAGATAATTCATAGTTCTCAATATTCTGATCTGTAGCATTATTTTTATCCTTATACAAATGTAAGTTCTAAAATAGGTGTGCAACTTGCCTTCTGGGAAACTGGTGACCCCTTCCCCATCTACCAATGCTAAAGCATAAAGGAGGTATATTTCAGCAAATGTGGGTGAATGGGTGGAGGATGGCGACATAACTTGCTCATTCTTGTTGAAACTGACCTTTGAATAGCATAGTATATTTTTGCAGTTGTCTGATAGATCCAGAAGCAAGAAAATCCAAGATGTGCTTTTTACTTTCCTTGCCATTTCATTATTGCATTACAGGCAAAAGACACATTGGAAATGCTTCTACTATTGTAGGATTCAGATTTCTGCTATAAATATTTTACAGCTAAATGGATATAAGCTTTTAAAGAGCCTCAAGTCCTTTTAAAATCATAGGATTTTAAAGAGAGAACTATTCTGGGGTATTAGTCTCTCTGAAAGAGATATCCTAGAAAAATAGGAATTTGCCTTTCTGGTTTAAATGCACAAAATAGGGTGGTATGATTAAGTAGCAGCAGGGAAGTAAAAAGGATTCTGTACAGGTACTACAGATTGTTACTTCGGTTTTCTTATTATACATTAATCTTCTTAAAAAACTGAACTGTCATAAATAAACTAAACTAATAAAATAAAATATTCCACTAATAAAATAAAATATTCCAGATACTGGCCTGGGGCAATGGTAGGCCACCATAAACACTAGGGGGAAAAGACAATCATTCTCCATAAGCAAAAAATTGTGCAATCAGTCAATGATTAAATCATACCAACACTAATTAACATGGCAGTTTGAAAAGACAAGTTATTGCTTCAAGCACTTTACTTTTTAGATTTAAATAGAGAGGAAAGGAAGCCAGGATGGGAATGGAAAAATAAATATCTCTCCACTCCGCATAAATAATAATAAACCTATAGACAAAATATAAATATATTATTTCAACACTGTTACAAAGAGTTTCATTTACACATATCCAGCAAATAAGGGTATTCCTTGATTTCTGTGTTGCAGAATAGTTTGAAAACATAACACTGTTGTCATGTTTCGTTCTTTCAGAAATTTGCCCTAGAAAACAATCTAGGAGAAACCAAGGCTCGCTATGCTTTCCAGCTTCAAAGTATCCAAAACCTCATAAAAAAATGTGAAGAAGAGCTCAGCAAATTTCGACATGATATCAAATGTCAAAACAATCAGTACAAGGTCCTATTTGGAATAAAAACACGTCTGGAGAGGGAAATTTCTACTTACCGCCAGCTTCTGGATGGTGATATTGATGGGTAAGACACAGTTCAACCTCAGGCGAAAAAGGAAAGAACAAATTTATAACCTAAAAATTGAAGCTAGTGAAGAAACAATTCTGAAAGCAATTTGCAGATCACAATACATAGGTGGGTAAATGCTATCCTTTCCAAGTAAAATGCATTGTGAAGGACCACAACCCTTTTTCATAGACCCTTGTGTAATGACCAGGCTCCCAAAGAATTAGCCAAGTATTCTGTCACAGGATTTTTGGCATGGTGAGTCAGTTCTCATGAGATTTTAAGGCTTTCTTCCTGTCACAATTGATCTATTTCTTTAAAGGGATTTCTGTTGTTTTTTTTAATTAAGAAACATTTTACAATTAGCATTCATTTAGAAATACCCTAGAAGCGATTTCTAACTTGGAAAGAATCGCGTTTTTTTGATGCAACTATTAAGGACAAGAAATTAGGGCTTTACAGTACTTCGGATTTGAATCAAAAGGATTATTTGAATAATCTTAAAAGTGAAATGGAACAGATCTGTGCAGACCACTTTTACTGATATTGCTTTTATTGTTTCACAGGAAGACCGGCACAAGCCTTAGAGGTAAATATAATCTAGATTACATTTTTGTAGGAAAAGTCACAGACAGCTTTAGGAGAGGATTAGTACATGAATATAAGATTAAAGCTATCATCAACTGCCAATCATGATGAATATAGCTACATATTTCAGGATCAAAAGTAGCAAGCTGCAAAATACCTGTTGCTGGAAACCAAATGTGATGATATGTGGGAATGAGCTTGGGAGACAGAAGGATAAGCTGCTGACTAGACAACCATCATGTAAAAGAGACCTTCCCTAAATGTCTATGGAGATTCTCAGTAATCCAGGTCATGGTTGTCCCAAAGGAGTTTTTCAAGAGGCAACTGGACTTTGCCTCTTGTCTAGCTGGCTCTTGAAAAAGCACCTTTGAGAGATCTTTCCTAATTTTCTGGAGAGTAAAAGAAAAGAAGGGGAAAATACTTTCAGACTTGCAGGATTGATGCTAACCTTTAAAATAGTCCAATTAGAAGCACAAGAATGAATACTAGCTCTATCTTTATTGTAAGGTTACATTAATAGAACCTTGCAAGATTAAAAGTATTCCTAGAGTTAGCTGTTAAGCCACTGCGGATGTTGATCAATATGTTTTTTCACCAATCCATCATGGTGCTTCTTATAGCATTATATTACCATTAGCAATCTATTCATGTTCACAGTTGGGTAAAATGGCTCTCACAACTACATGCTTCCTACAGTATTATGATTGTAAGATGCAAACATGTTGCTTTTTCGATCTATTCCAGACTTTCAGGTTTGTTTCTGCATTTCGGTGTTACATTTATCTACAACTGGGGAAGTACCCAACTGTCTGTTAATCCCATCATTCCATAGCTTAGTCTCAAGCATATTTACAAAATTAATTGTATAATGATGCTTCTCTCCTAATATGTGACCAAATTTCTCCCAGAAAACAGATCAAGCAATCAAAACCTGAAGAAAATTGTGCAAGAAACTGTGGACGGAGAGTTAGTCTCTACACATACTACTGAGATCAAACGGCAGGCATGATTTTCAATGTGAAGGAAAATTTACTTATCTGCAAATCATATACAGATTTGACTATTTAATGAAAACAGTTCTATATACATTCTTTGGGGATCCTGAATTCTTTTTCTCAATCTTTCATCCATATGTAATTTAATATGAATGCAAATGATTCTCCATCTTCTGTTGTATGTGCTTCTTTCAAACCTAAAAATAAATAATCGTATCATTAATTTATTCTGGTTCCCAGTAATTGGAGTATCTAAGTTTGTCTATCAAAGAACTTTCCTCATTCCATGAACAAATACGGCACAGTTGCATCTCTAAAAGATTACTTGGCAAGTTATTTATGACTAGAGTATCTATAGAAAAGTAAGAGGTGTATTACTTGTCTAAAGCTTTTCTAGGCATGATTAAATTTTCAAGTAGATTCAAGAGAGAAAATTTGGTAAAAGCTTGAGAGATTCTGGAGGTAGGGCTGTTTTATAATGACATAAATGCTGAAATGTGGTAAAGACAAATCAATTGAACTATGGATGAAACTATTTCTGGTACATCCATACCAGAGGTGGGTTCCTACCAGTTCGCACCAGTTCGGTAGAACCGGTTCGTCAAATCTACCGAACCGGTTAGAAGAGGTTCCACCAGAAAGCAGGCCACATCTACAGAAGAGGTTCCAAAATTTTTTGAAACCCACCACTGACACACACAGACACATACACACACAGAGAGAGAGACAGACAGACTCACACAGAGAGAGAAAGAGAAAGAAAGGAAGAAAGAAAGAAAGAAAGAAAGAAAAAAAGAAAGAAAAAGTGAAAGAGAGATGAAAGAAAAAAAGGAAAAAGGGACAGAGAGACAAAAGGAAGGGGAGAGAGAGAGAAAGAAAGAAAGAAAGATGTTGATGTTGTTGATGTTGATTTTATTTATATGCTGCCCTTTTCCCCGAAGGGGACTCAGGGCGGCTCACAACTCAACCAGGGAAGGGGGATACAAACAAGAATTTAAAATGACATAAAAAACAATGCATGATTAAAACACAACAGTCATACCAATTCGAGACGGGGGCAACAGTTCTTTAGCCCCAGGCCTGTCGGAACAGCCAGGTTTTAAGGGCTTTGCGGAAGGCCTGGAGGGTGGTGAGGGTTCGAATCTCCACGGGGAATTCGTTCCAGAGGGTTGGAGCAGCCACAGAGAAGGGTCTCCTCCGAGTAGTCGCCAGTCGACACTGGCCGGCGGATGGAATTCGGAGGAGGCCTAATCTGTGGGATCTAATCGGTCTAGTGGAGGTAATTGGCAGCAGGCGGTCTCTCAAGTACCCAAGAAAGAAAGAAAGAAAGAAAGAAAGAAAGAAAGGAAGGAAGGAAGGAAGGAAGGAAGGAAGGAAGGAAAGAAAGAAAGAAAGAAAGAAAGAAAGAAAGAAAGAAAGAAAGAAAGAAAGAAAGAAAGAAAGAAAGAAAGAAAGAAAGAAAACACATGGCCGGCAAGCCACTCCCACCAGGTCACATGGCCGGCAAGCCACTCCCACAAAGGAGGCCACACCCACAGAGTAGGTTCGAAAAAAATTTGAAACCCACCGCTGATCCATACAAATACAAAGCTAAGAACTATCCATTAGATGTACCTTAATAATGGCTGGGCCTCTATACCCAAAGAGCAATAAACAGTTCCTCTGTAGCAACCTTTTTGATGGTCATCTTTCTTGCCTTTTGCTGCTTCCAATTGCTTAATTACACATTACACCGAAGCTTGATTAGCAGAAACTGGCATTGGAAGGAGAAAAGTTTATTCCCCCAACCCCATCCCACCGAGGAGATGAGTGGGGAACCACTGCCCAAACACAGGCTTCAGTAGTGAAATTCAAAAATTTTTACTATCTGTTCTGTGTGAATGGCTTGGTGGGCATGGCAGGGAAAGGATACTGAAAAATCCCTATTCCCTCCCTACTCCTGGGGGAAGGATATTGCAAACTGGAGTTCTATGGAAGTTGTGTTTATGGTTTTTAAAGTTGCCCATAAAAGGACAGCAAAATATACCTCCATAAACCAGTTCTTTCACTGAACATGTAAAGACCAGTTCATGATTGCAACTTCTAGTTGCATAAGGAAGATTCCAAAAAACCTTGAATGGATTACCTAATGTTTTCTGGGGAGAACTGGTAATACCAGATAGATAACACTGGGTGAATTGATCTATTCTTTCAGATTAATACCCAGAACCTACCCATTCAGATAAATTAAAATGGGCCTGATTTCCTAATGCTGTAACATTATTCATATACATATACACAAGCTGTTAAAGGAAAAATGATGGCAGAGAAAGAGTATGAGACTACAAGGCAGGTGATCAGAAAGGTAGATTACCTATCAGCAGTTCCCAACTTTAGCATCTTTAGGTGCATGTAATCCAACTCCCAGAATTCAAAGCTAGTGTGGTCATTGCCAATAATTTTGAGAGATAAAGTCCATATCACTGGAAAGCAAATCAAGCAAGAATTTATTTAAAAAATTAAAAACCAACACTTTATATTGGCTATAACAAATGTAATAAGGGAATGATGACTTCTGGAGTGATTAGACCAGCAATGGGATTCACTTACCTTCCCTACCAGTTTGCAAAGGTGAGCTCACGTGCCACGTGTGCGCATGTGCAGTGCTCACACATTAAGTCTGGGGTGGGTGGGCGGAGCCTCCCGCCGCGGCCCCTATCAGTTCGCCCAAACCAGAGAGAACTGGCTATATACTACCTCTAGATTAGATTATAGAATTGTCTTAAAGAGAGATTTCAAACTTATTTTTTTTCTTCCAGTTTCTGATTTTTTCTAATCTGGTTTACCAAGCCAGACATTTTTCTTTTCAAATCACTTTGTTCTATTTTTGTTTTATTTTTTGTTTATGAATTTTGGAGTGGATTCCTCCATACACATTTTGCTTGTAATATTTCCTGGATAGGTTTTGAAAAGAATTTTCCCTAATATAAAACAGGTTATCTAATTTTTATGAATGTGTGTGTGTGTGTGTGTGTGTGTGTGTGTTTGTGTGTGTGTGTGTGTATAGTGTTATATTTGTGCTGATAAATAAATAAAGGGAGATTAGTATAGATCTATTTCAAGCTATTTAGCTCTCATCAGCTAGCCATACCCTTTTGGGATTCGAACCTGTGCTATATTACATCTTAGGCAAACGTCTTAGCCATTAAGCCACAAGTTCTCCTCCTTATCAGTTGTAGCCAGGGAAGAAGGTATATATTTAGTGTCACAACCCCTGATAAGCCCCAATTATGGGAGGAAGCTGATAGCTTCCATTATCTGTCAATCGGCTCGTCACAAGAGTCCATCACGACAGAAACCCAATATTTTTACTGTTGCCTTTGTTACAGATTTTGTGTTATATTTGTGCTGATAAATAAATAAAGGGAGACTAGTATAGATCTATTTCAAGCTATTTAGCTCTCATCAGCTAGCCATACCCTTACTGGGATTCGAACCTGTGCTATATTACATCTTAGGCAAATGTTTCAGCCATTAAGCCACAAGCTCTCCTCCTTATCAGCGGAAGCCAGGGAAGAAGGTATATATTTAGTGTCACAACCCCTGGTAAGCCCCAATTATGGGAGGAAGCTGACAACTTCCATTATCTGTCAATCGGCTCATCACAAGAGTCCATCACGATAGAAACCCAATATTTTTACTGTTGCCTTTGTTACACATTTTGTGTTATATTTGTGCTGATAATATCATATGTGTGTGTGTGTGTTTGTGTGTACGTACGTATATTTAATATGCACACACCTACGTATATACACATAATTATATAGACACGTACATACAAACGGAGATGTACACATTGGTAAACTGCATTGGAAAATTAAACAACCCAGAATGACACGGAATGCGGCAATGCAGACAATGTTGAGCACAAGATACTACATTCGTGTAACCCAATTCTTTGGCAAGGGGTCCTTCTGACCATCTAAGTACATTTCAAGGTGCTGGTTTAGCATCTCCAATACTCCACACCACATTATCTCTAAATATTTCTGCTCATCCTGCAGATCTAACAGGGTGAGCATTCTCCAGGCCCTCTCCGTTAAAGTAAGTACCCTGACTGTCACAGTGTCTGCCTTTTGGTTCAAGGTCTCCACCACTCTGCCCTGCCAAAATCTACCTCTCACTCTACGTACCTCCCATAAGGTATTAAAAACTCTCTTTTTTGCCTCATAGACTGTTGATGGTTCATTAAATGGAAGAGATTTATTTGGACCTCTCGTTCCTTAATAAATGGAATAAATAAAACTCCAAAAAGATTTACAACAATTATAACAGTGGTCAATATATAAGCTACGTAGAGTTGTTATAACATGATGGACAGCCATAAAAATGGTAACAAGCAACAAATAAATAACACTTTCATTCCATCTGGCATGAAAATAGGGTAGAATGAATTTAAAAATAAATAAAAGGACCCCTTTGTATACCAAAGTTATAAGTTCCCCAAATAAAAGAATAACAGAGTTGGAAAAGACCTTAGAGGTCTTCTAATCCAACCCATCTGTTAAGGTGCACCCATGTTAGCGGATAACTCTTATATATTTCTTAAAAAATTAAGCAACATTCCCCCTGACCCTCAATCTATATTTTATGAATTTTATAATTAGGTGTGCACTAAAGTGACAAAGCATTCCCAAGCTGATTGTAAAACAGGGTCAGTTGCAAATATACTGTAAGTAATCTAGAGTTTGACCACATTTAAGCATTACTTTTCGAAGCATACTGAATCCTGAAAAGTAATATTACCTGAATTATCTAGCCCTAAAAGAAATACAGTTTCCAGACATGGAGCGATGTCACTCATTATCCACTTTTTTCTTATTTTTATTCTTTCCACAACTAAAGTCACCATTTATTAGAAAATATTTTGAGGGAACTGGGAGAAGATACTTATACAGCAACCAAACCCTTATATGGTGTTTCACTGTGCTTTACTGGATTATCTGATGTGAATGACATCAGTGAGATAAAGACTTTGTACAATGTTCAGAGGTTATATATTTTTCTAACAAAGCAGAAGCTGTTGAATAGCAGATTCTGTTTCCTGCGTTGTTATGGGTGGGGACTGACATCTATTCTTGAACTAATCCAACATTAGTCAAATCAATTATCCACTCCAATGCAATCCACTTCAACTTTTCCTAGCCTGATACCTCAATTTAATCTGCCTTAATTGGATAAACCGAAAAATAAACATAGAACTGGGAATGAACAACTCCCTTTATTTCACCAGCTAGAGAACAGATTTACCACCACAGTTGGGACCTGAATTCCCATTGCTAAGCAAAACAGTTAAGTGAGTTGTGCCCAGGTTTATGACTCTTTTTGACATGGTTGTTAAATGAATCATGTGGTCATTAACCTACATTGATTTTGATTACCTGAAGCTGGCTGGAAAAGTGACAATACTCAAATGTCCTGGAATGCTGCAATGATCAAAAATGCATTGCTAGGTGCCCAGAATTTGATCATGTGACTGCGGGCATGCTGTGATGGTTGTATGTGTGAGGATCTGTTGTAAACCACTTTTTTCAGTGCTGTTCTATCTTAAAATACTTGTTAAATCATAATTATATAACATCTAGTAGGAACAAAGTGGTGCCAAGATGCAGAGTAGATATTTAAGCCCTAAAGAGTATAGTTAAGAGGCATGCTACAAATGTTGGAACACTGGCTTAAAAGAATCAGAAATATGCAGACTAATATAGATCATCATTTCAGGAAGGATCAGAGCAGGAAAACATCAAATCTAGATCTAAAATGATGTAACTTCCTGACTGTAAATGCAAAACAGTACCAGTCTCACTCAGAGCTTAGTGGCTGGCAGAAGAAACACAATCAATTGAACTCTCATACCTTGCAGCTTACTCAGTCCTGATACCATCCATGCCTGTGCTCTACAAATGCAATTAACCCAGGAAGGAATCTACATACTTATTTTCTATTACACAGAAAGCATCAAGTTGTTTTTTTTTTTAAATATACGTCAGAGCAAATGCTTGGCAATACAAACTGACTGATACTTGAGGAGTTTAAGGTCTGCCAACTAGATTTTCTAAGTAAGCATTACAAAAGCCCTGTACGTTAAACCAGGATTATTATTCTTTTTGTGGGAAGGGAAACTCTTAACCTGAGAAACAGCAAATAACTGAAAACTACTTCATCAGTTCATGACTGATATGAGAATTAAAGCAGAGACTTCCAAGGACATATTTTACACTTATTGCTATCATTATTGTTTTTACTTCTGTGATGGAAAAATTCCATCACAGAGATTAACTTTGATTAGCTTGGGTAATCATGATCCAATAGAGTGATACTGAGTTCATTTGACTGATACACAACGATAACGCAACCCCCTAAGGAAGTTATTTCCCCTCAGGTTGATGTTTCAAAGGGAATGTTTGAGATAGCAATATAAATAGCACTTAGACTTATATGCCGCTTCATAGTGCTTTACAGCCCATCTAAGATGCTAACAGAGTCATCATATTGCCCCCAATAATCTGACCTCAGAAGGACGGAAAGACTGAGACAACCTTGAGCCGATCAGGATCGAACAATTGGCAGTGGGAATGCAGAGTGAGCCTGTAATACTGCATTCTAACCACTGATCCATTATACTCTAGAGTTTGAAAGTTGGATTGTAGTTCAGTAGCAAAAAACATGTTGCACAGATTACAAAATATTTCACATTTCTATCACAAATGTTAATAGAATTATAAATATTTCAGAATTGATATCAAGAAGCTTGCCCACTTTCTGAAAAAAATAAAATTATCTATAGTTTCTATGAATTCCTTGAGATTGGGATTGATCTTCCAACACTTTTCTTTGTATATTTAAATCTGTGTGCTGTGATTAAAGAATTGCAGATATTATCTCACTTCAATAAGAATTCAGCCATCCATATATGCATTCTCAGCTACCTGTTTTTGTAGGAATTAGCAAACAATTACAAAAGGACAGGGGGTGAAGCCACCCAATAATGTTAAACATATTTTCATATGTGAGGCATCTAAGTTGACATATTTTATGACTCAATGGACCTCAATTCTTTTCAGCTCAGCCTAGGGTTAAAAATTAAGACAAGAATTTCAGTGAAACACGATGTTTTCCACAGGGAAGTGGAAAGTAATATGATTTTCCTAAAATGATAGGTAAACTATCTTCTGGAGTTCAGAACTGATATGTTTAGCCCTGGTGTCCACAGTGATATTCTTCAGTCTTACAAGGAAATATATGAACACCGGCTTTTACCATTGGTGATGTAATTTGAAATAATTTGTAATTCACGCAAAACATGTCATCTACCATGGAATTATAGCCAAGTTCAAGAGTGCTTTTTTCACCCTAAACATTCTCTTTAGAAAAAAGAATCCTACTTAAGAGAGGACACACATTGAGTACATGTTGCATTACATTGTATGTCAACTATGGGAAATAGCAACTGGCAAAAGTACTCTGACAAAACACAAATGGGTGTTTTGCTTTGACAACGCATTCCTTTCAAACTGTTTCATGAAGCCACACAGTCTCATCTTAAAATAATGATTATATCGTTTTATTTAACATCGCTTCTGAGGTCTTCCCTGGTATGTCTATAGCCAAAATAGGTTTCTGTTATGCCTGCAAAAAACACTTTGGTGAACTACATTGCATCATTATATGTTCACTAAGATCAACCAAGTCTTACCTCTGAGGTATAAAGTGTTTCATAGAAGCCAAGTGCAGCTCCCAGATCGGCATGACAGCCTGAGCATTATTCTTTTGTCTGTGCATTTCATTCTTCTTGCCTAAATGTAGAACCTTACTCTTTTCACCATTGAATTTCATTTTATTAGATAGTGCCCAATGTTCAAGTTTGCCAAGATCCTTCTGTATCTTAAGCCTATCTTCTGGAGTGTTGGCTATTCCTGCCAGCTTAGTGTCATCTGTAAATTTGATGAGTTCCCCATTTATTCCCTCATCCAAAACATTGATGAAGATGTTGAAGAGTATGTCTCCCAGCTCCCAATGACTCTGACCAGCTCGCAATAACTAAAGCAAAAGAAATAAAATTAATCACAAATACAAAAATAAAAGATGGTGAGAATAACAAACCAGACAGGAACAAAGCAAAGGGCTTCACTCTCCCTCACCAAAGGTAAAAAACCAGGTCTTCAAAAGATCACTCTAAATAATAACAGTGTGGGACCTAGCCAGATCTCAGGAGCAGAACTAATCCCAGAGGGCAGGTACTGCTACAGACAAAACTGATAACACTCTAGGCAGATTTGAGTGCTTATGCTGAAAATGTTCTCAAGAAGAAGTTATACTTTCTCCTGTATGTTTAGAAGGGGTAGATATTGACTTTGACTTTGTGCAATTTCTCATTTTGCTAGAAACATTATAATGGAAGTGGTTCTCAACCATTTCTTCACCATGGACCTCCTTTAATACCTTTTGTGGCCATGGGTCATGGTCACGGACTCCCAAGACTTAACTCAAGGTTTAAATCATAACATTTCTTCAAGCCTTAGTGATCCCCTGTGATGACATCCTGGCCCTCCCAAGAATCCAGACCACAGGTTGAGAACCACTGCTGTATACTAACATCCATATTGGTCTACACAGCACACTATACAATGCTCATTGACCTACTACAACAGAGAATTTTGGCATTCTCTAGATTTCATCGTAAGAGATTTTGGCATTCTCTAGATTTCATCGTAAGAGATTTTAATGGACAGGGCAAAACAACAAGTTTTTTCAAAAATAAAATAAGTCAATTTCTCAGTAATTGCACAAGAAAGAACATTGTATAACATTTCAGCTAATTACTAGCCTCTATTGGCTGTTAAGATGCTAATATAGGCGGGTGACAGGTTCTCAGAAACAAAACATTGAATGAACAGAATATGCACTTGTTTATATGAGGCTGGATGAAAATGGAAGGAGCAAAACAATCATTGAGTTCCTTAACAATACTGTAGAACCAGAAGCAGCTAAGGTAGAATAAAAAAAAGGAATATAATGTAGGTTTCAGGTTCAATTACTGAGTCATGAGTTTCTTTCAACACCACCCCCACAAAATGTTTCTTGAATGCAACACATTAAAGCAATATTCATGGAACCTAATATTCACTGCATCATAATTTGCTTCTTTTGTAATCTCTCAGGAATCTCATATATCAGGCTCCAAAACTCTTATGTTTGCCAGATTCAGCTCAGATGGCTCAGAAAGAAGACTTTTAGGGTTTATCAGTTGTAAAATATCAAGACAATAAAATACTAAAGACACAATAGAATTTGTGAATAACATTACATCTGAGCTAAGGAAGACAAACCGGTTATTTAAAAGATTAATAATTTATAACACCTTTAAAGATCACAGATATATTATCACATTAAGCCCTTGTGGATCACAGCTTATTTCATTAGTTACATAGGAAATGGAACAGATGTGAAAACATACAAGTTCAAATACATTAAAAGATCAAAAGAGATTTTGGGGATGGGAGATCACCACAATAAATTAATGTAGAAAGTGTAACGATCAGGTCTCATGTTCTGATCTGCATCTGAAGAAGCTGCTCCAGCTGAAACTGTGAATTGTTAGTCTCAGGAGACACCCCGCTGATCCAATACAGGTAGTCCTTGACTTACAACCATTCATTTAGGGACTGTTCGAAGTTATGATGGCATTGAAAAGTGACTTATGACTGTTTTCACACTTATGACTATTGCAGTATATGATCATGTGATCAAACTTTTACAACCTTCTGACAAGCAAAATCAATGTGGAAACCAGATTCATTTAATAGCCATGTTACTAACTTAACAACTGCAGTGATTCGTTCAACACCTGTGGCAAGAAAGGCCATAAAATCAGCAAAATTCACTTACTGTCTTAGCAACAGAAATGTTGGGCTCAGTTGTGGTCATAGGTCTAGGACTACCTGAACAGGCACTACCTGGATAGCTGGAGCAGTCAAGAGTAGGAGGATATAATTCCTCCCAACTCCTGAACATGGCGAGTAAAGAAGAGAACAGAGATGTTCCATGAGGCTACTTGCAAGCAAAGGAATAAATCTTTTGATGAGTGATAGCTGATTGCATCCTGATATAAAAAATAGTTCAGACCTATGTTCCCTTTGCTGGAAATAATCTACGTTGTGTGATATTCATGTGAATCCAGTTTTTGTGAGAATTTGGACCTCTGATCTTTGAGCTGGCTGACAATATTGACCTGGCTCTTGGAATCCTGAATTGTTTGGGGCTATTCTTGTGCATGCTCTTATTGAACCCAACTCTTGGGGTAAGCTTCTGTTATGTTTACATTGCTGCTATCTCATCAGCCTTGAAATAAAATTGTTAATTTTCATAGTAACCATGTTGAATATGTGTGATTGGAACCTGACGTAGGATAGAAAGAGACCAATTGTATCCCACATGGCAGTTTTCCTTAGACTAGTCACCTCCAATTAATGGGAATTTTAACCCACTTAATTCCTACCTGACTGATTAATAATGTTACTTGAAAATTCTAAAAGTTGCAGTCCCAAAACTTCTGGCTAAAACTAGGTTGGGGATGATGGATTTACGCTTCAGAAATTGGAATGTATATATGTCTAATGTCATTTTTTTTACATTCCCGCGAAAGAAAAAGAAAAAGTATGCTAAATATGATTTCATAAAGTAAACTGATGAAAACATTTTTAAGGGTGAGCACTTTGATTTTCTGCTATTGCGCCCAATTAAACAAGTTTTTCAAATATTTATAAAACCTGTGAACAATTTTATCGTAGAATGTATCCATATCACAGATCTCATTTCTTTCACAAATTACAACTAAATTCATTAAAAAGTATATTTTAACTATTTTTTTCCTCCAAGGAAAAAAACTTAAAATTTATTTTCCAATAAATTGTGTTTTTTCCTCATACTTTCAGAATATTTATTTATTTATTAAGCAAATTTATATAGCTACACAATTCACATATAGGTGACTCCATGTGGTGTATAACATTTAAACTCCGAAACATAACACACACATATACACACATATACCCACACATGACAACAACAACAAAAATCAACCATTTGATTGGTTCCATCTCCATTTGTGGTCCCTAGACCTGCTGACAAAAATACATTTTAATCCATTTCAGAAAAGCATCAAAGCAGGGGCCAACTGTGAATGGGGGTGGGGGGGAGCAGTGTTTCATTGAGAAGGAGCCACCATTGAGAAGGTTCCTTTTTCTGATCCTACCAGATGTACATCTCTAATGTACTCTAGATGGGTGGGTATAATTGTGGTGGGTGGATGGAGGTGGTCCTTCAAATAATCTGGTTCCATGCCATGTAGGCTGATCTTGAAGTGTATCCAGAAGCAAATTGCCAGCCAGTATAGTTTCCACATAAAAGATGCTACATTTGAAAGTCGAGGCTTGCACAAAACTGTTCAGGACATTGCATTCTGAACTAACTGAAGTTTCCAGATGCTCTTCAAAGACATCTCCATGTAGATACATTACAATAGTCCAGATAGTCTAATAGTGATTCAAACCTATTTGAATCAAAAGCCAATTCAGCAATAGCAATACTACTTAAATTTATCATCATAGTGTTGTACAGTCCTCTCTGAGCAGTTTACAGAATAAGCATATTGCCCCGAGTTATTGGGTTCTCGTTTTATCGACCTCAGAAGGATGGGAGGCTGAGTCAACCTTGAGCCAATCGGATCGAACTCCTGGCTGTGAGCAGAGTTAGCCTGCAATACTGCATTCCAACCACTGGGTTAAGGAAAAAGAAAAGAAAAACAATTCTAATTCTTGATCTTGAATTATGTTACTGTTCAGATTCAAAGTTAATGTACTGTTCAAAGATGGCTACCTCAACCAAGGCCGGAAGAAAACCTGATCTCAATCAATTTGATAAGCTTTGAAAGGTGTCTCAATAAGCCATTTTTACTTCTTCTTTTAGATATACGTATGAACCTGAATGTTGAATGAATGTTGCTCGATTTTAATTATATATTGTGTTATATGTCATTGTATGTTCCCCCTCCCATATAAGTTGTTAGCCGCCCTGAGTCCCCTCAGGGAAAAGGGCGGCCTATAAATAAACTTATTCTATTCTATTCTATTCTGATAGGCATTGCCTTCAAACAAACTCTTTCCAAAGCATAAAGGTGCAAGTCAAATATTTTTCCTCAGAACAATGAGACAGCCGTATCTTTAAAGTTTTGACAACTGCTTTAGGGACTTTCCAGGTTATTTAAGCCTGATGCATGCAAAAGAACAGCCCAGTTACTGAAGATCTCCTACTGACTCTTTCAGGAATTGCTTAAGGCCACCATTCATCAAAGTGTTCTGCAATAAAACCCTACCTCAGAAAAAACAAAGAATCCCAATAGCTGAAATAAATATCTTACATTTCGTTGCTCCACATTGTTTCTTCCAGGATGTTGCCTTTTCCAGCCTACTTTAGCTGAGCAGCCCTTTTAGCAATACAGGGTTTTCTCTTATCACTATAAGGGTGTTTTTGTTACAACTGGTTAACCTATTGTTGTTAGCTTCAGACAATTTTCTCTCATCTCTGTTTGGAGCAGGTTCTTTAGGCCCTAGGGAGAAAGGTTTGTACAAAAATGACTTCGTTTATTTCAGGTGGCTGTTTTTCACTTCCTTTCCTTGTTCTATCCATTTTAAATTTGGCTCTGTCACACCTAGAATGAGACCCTCAAAATCTTTCCTGGAATTGGATTGTAAAATGTTCTCTCCTTCTGGATGCAAAAATAATTAAAAAATAAATAAAAACATTGTTACTTGAATACTGATTCTGATTGAATTGACCATATTTTTTTCTCAATTTGAGAGAGAGAATGCCAGCTTAGAAGAAAGAGGGAGGATCAAAACAAGGTTGCGCATTGTTCCATTTGAGGTACATTTAAATTTCCATGTCCCTCACCGTGACTCTAAATTTTTGGCACATATGAAATCAGAGTATTCTTTAAAATTATGGATCTTTTGTCGATCTGGAGAGTAGATTGCCAGGCACAGTTCACATTTCAAATGTTTCTTTTCCAATTTTCTCTTTAGAAACAATAAAGCAATCAGAGGTTAATATACTGCATAGCAAAAGAAGACAGAGGGAAAAGCTAAATGAAATTCTTCCTGCAGAAAATGTTTGCATCAGTTAATATGCAAACAAAAAGAAGGGAAATGGCGACCTCTAGTGAGAAAAGACAGCATGGACATTCATAATACTACATGGAAAGGGGAAGCAATACTGGATTAAGAATACTTAATAGAAAGTGCACAACTCTATGACTTAAGGTGTATGGCATCTATTCTATAAACATAGCTATTTGTGTCATTGTGTATAAATTCTCTATTAAAAGACTAAAGTTTGCCAGAGTGTTTAAGGACCCTTGTAAATTCCTCAGCTACCAGATGGAAATAAAGATGAACTTTGCAAAACAAATTTTGAATTTGCAAATATACCAGGCAAATGGCTGGCATACAAATCAAACACTTCAATATTGCTATGACAAATATGGATTATCTCAAAATTAATTATGTTTAAGACATGGAGTAAAATTTAAAAGGGGGCTGTTAAGATGGAAGAAATAAAAATTGCGTGACCCGTCAAAACCGCGGTCCACAAAAGCGCGATCGACGAAAGCGCGCATTTGACGTCATCACAGCGCGACGAAAAAATAAAAAATTGAAATAAAAATAAAATTAAAGCAAGCCGATTCACATAAAGGTAAGGGTTAGGTTTAGGGTTAGGGTTAGGTTAAGGGTTAGGGTTAGGTTTAGAGCGTTAGGGTTACATTTAGCGTTAAGTTAAGGGTTAGCGTTAGGTTTAGCGTTAGGTTAACGGTTAGGTTTAGGGTCAGATTTAGGGTTAGGTTAAGGGTTAGGTTTAGGGTTAGGTTTAGGGTTAGGTTTGGGGGGGTTAGGGTAAGGTTTTCGCTTTATTTTTACATTTTTCGATCACAGCGTGATGTTTTCGTCGTGCTGTGATGACGTCAAATGCGCGCTTTCGTCGACCGCGATTTTGTCATCTGCGGTTTTGTGGTGGAAGAATATCATGGAGAATATCCATGATAAAATAAAAGTTTTTGCCAAGAATGATGCTTTTGTTTCAGATAATATGGCTTTGATACTTACTATACCACACAAACAATAACAGAAAAATATGTTTCTAGGGCAAGGGGTTGGGGGAAGCCATGATAAATGTGTTTACAAAATGCAAAGGAAAGAGAAAGGCTGTCTTTATTGGATTCAAAACTATTTTACTGCTTATTGTGTGGCCTGGATGAAAGAATGGATGTTGTTGAGAAAGAAGAGGTGAAAGATCATGGCCGGTTTGGATAGCATGGAATATCAGTCTCAGGAGACACCAAGCCAAGAATCATAAGAGACTGATCAAGCACGGGCACCATCTGGACAGCAGGAACAGCTAGATATGTTGAGGACATCCGGCTTCTCAGCGCGCACACACACCCAGTGGAGCAAAGACCAGAGGGACCTTGGTCTATGTGGCTAATGGCCAAGTAAGTCTCTGAATTAGTGACAGCTGGCTGAAGCCTTATTTAAGAAGCTCCCTTTGCTGGAAGCAATGCTTGATTTACTCTCATGTAATGTTCTTGTGATCACGTACAAAAACCTTGAAGCACTGGCCTGGCTGACAACCATTTTCTGTCCCCAGAACCCTGAATTGGATTTGGGCTATTCTAAAACAAACTATTCAAGCAAACTTCTCTTTCATTTATAGTCTTTGTTTGCTAATTATTTCTTCAGCTTTGATGTAAATGTGTTAATTTCCAGTGCAATCATGTTTGATTGTATGTGCTTAAAACCTGAGTAGGATAATTTCAATATATGATTACTATGGAATATTATTATATGCATAAAGTTGAGAAGATTCAATGAGGGCCAATTTAGTTCAATGATTGGTGAAACTGGTAGATCTTGCTGAGATGAATAAACTAACTTTTTTGATTAGAGAAAAGGCACTATCTATATTTATTGAGGACTGAAAATCTCTTACTGACAATTAGTTCAAAAATTAACTTGAAATTTATGGTTTTGATGATTAGATAAGAAAGATTATAGAATGTTCTGTGTGTGTCTCTCTCTCACTCCCTCCCTCCCTCTGTCTGTCTGTGACTCTCTCTGTATCTCTGTGTGTGTGTGTGTGTGTGTGTGTTCTGCTTTGAACAATTTAGGAAGCCACTGCTTTCCATATTTTTTCCTTTATTTTTCTTTAACTTTTTCTTTTCTTGCACTTTTTGCTTTTGCTTTTGCTTTTTTCTTTTTCTTCATTACTTTATATTAGCTGGTGTTAGTTTTTAATCCTTTTTAAGATTGTGTGGGTGGGTGGGTGGGTGCGCGCACGTGCGCGCAACTTATATAGGCAATCTATTGTAATTAAAGATCCATATTTTATTTATTAAATTTGTCTGCTACCCAACTTGCTTCGGGGTGACTTTGTTAACATATGACTTCATGTCCTAGTGCTTTATTATTTTTTTCAGAGAACGCCAGAGCCTGAATATAGAGAAAGGGAAAATATTAGAGCCAGTGGAAGATTCTCTAATGAATTTAATAAAAATAGATATGAGGAGTAAGATTTCTGTAGATCTTTGGAAGCTTCCTAACTTTTTCCTGGACTCGTTTAATTTAAAAATAAGAGAAAAATGGGAAATGGGAAGGAGAAGCTCTTCTTTCGTGATACTGATTTACAAGAATGGCTTAATTGCTGGAGACAGGCTGAAACAAGAATGAGCAATGCAATGAGCACAGAACATTCCTTCAGGCACAAAGTAGAAACCCACAGCAGTAACTTGAAGCAGAATCTTTCACCCTGCAAATGTCTAAGATAATATATCTTTGACACAGGACATGTTGTACTATACATCCTCTGATTGCATCTGGTGATCAATAGAAGGGTACATCTTATGCCACTAACGGGATTATGCTTTGAAGAAAGTTAGCAGCTACACCTCCTAGAAGAATGAAATGTTTTAGGAAATATTAAAAAGGCAGAATATTTCCCTTGAAAGCAAACTAGAAATCTTAAGAGAGACAGAAACTCAGCTCCCTGCCCCCAGCAGATATTTGGTGCCCATTGAGGACTGGGCCAGCCTATCTACAAAACAAAAGACCTCAGCTCCAGGGTGATGGGATTAAGACATGACCCTCCAGGACATAATAGGATTATCTATCAGCAGAGCTCACCACATGGCACAACCAAGCCCCTTCATTACATCAGCCCAAGGTTCAATCAACCTTAATTCAGACAACCTCAGCTGTGACCCCTACATATCCCCCTGGGAGTCTGACAGCCAATAGAATACATGTCCTTGCCACAAGAACAGGAAGCTCAAGTTCAAAGTCAAAGAGGGTATAAATAACACTCCATTCTCCACTCCATGTATTCAGCTACATCAGGACTTCAAACCCATGTTGTCCTGTTCATCAATAAACCATCTTTCCAATCAGCCTCCATGTTTCCAGTGTCTTTCTCCCCACTGGAACTGAACCCAGATGGATATCAGCTTCATCTGGAAAACAACTTTGACTTAAAGACTGGACATCCTTTTTAATTAAACATTAATTATTTCATAGTAAATGTGATAAAAAAAATATTTTCCTTACTTAAAAAGGCTACTGAAGAAATCTTGCTTAGTTAGATCCAGATTGAGTCCTTCAAAAATATGAATACCTTTTGGTACTTAGCTTCTATAGAAGTCTGAACATGTACAACAACAACAGTGAGATATTGTTTTTAATCAAATCTGAATTTCTGGAACCCGAAGTTGGATTCCATGTTTTTATATCCATATCCCTAACTTTCAGGAATGCTGTTTATTATTTAATGTTTAATCCTAGCCTTGAATATCCCCCCCTCCCTTTTCTGCATTACACTTCAGGGTGATAATCCTGGGGTAATTCTAAAAATGCTGAGAAAGATCTTAACTTAAAATATAAGATGGTTGAGAGCTTGCTGTTTGCTTTAGATGTGCTTACAGTCAGTGTGTGTGCTTCTATAAGAAGTGCTTTGTCTATGATAACTCTGGCAATTGAACTCTGCTCAGCATGAGAGTTCTACTTTTGGTTTCATAAGATGAAGCAGAGTTTGTGCATATGGAACTGTTTCTTTTTTTTAATGAGAACATTCAAATACATTTATTTCACACAACTTGTCAGACCCAAAGAATCCATAATGGCACAAGGAGTTACTTATTGGTAGTTCTATTATTGCTGTTTGCCTACAAGCAGAAATCTTGCTAGGCAACTATTTGCAATAACTACTGATACACTCAGTGGATTGCTATGGAGGATCTGACCTTGCTGTCTTCCAGCCCACCAGACATTCCAAGCTACACTGTATGTTTGTCACCAGGGAAAGGGCCCCTCCCTCTCACGACAGACTACAATTCCCTCACACAATCCCATTTATTCCAACATGAATCATCAGCAGTCTTTATAATTATGGCCTCACCTTTATTATTCCACTGAAAAGAATGCAGGAAATAAAAGCCTATATTTTTGCTTCATACATATACAGATAGTCCTTGACTTACAGCCATAACTGAACCCCAAAACAGTCATAAATGTGAAAAATGGTCAAAAGTCACTTTTTTTCAGTACAGTTGTAACTTCAAATGGTCACTAAATAAACAACAAAGTGGAGGACTATCTGTATTTATCAAAACAGACCTTATTGTCTGTGCAGTTAGTTTTCCCTTAATTTATTTTAACAACTGTAACTGGAGTGGTCTTTCTCTTCAGGAAAGATATGACTAGAAATAATAGGGAAATCTGATCTTAATGGCATTCACTATGAACATTAATGTATGAAATAACACTATGTATTACTCCATCTTTTTGTGGAAAGGGAAGGCAAATATTGAATGTTTTGCAATAATTTCTTAGAAAACTGTAAAATGCATTTAAAATTGGGGTTTTGAGAGAAAATAAATTTAAGCAAGTGTTTAAATGAGTAAATGCACTGTACAATACCTACAGAGTAGGTAGAGTAGAGTAGAATAATAGAGTTGGAAGGGACCTTGGAGGTTTTCTAATCCAACCCCATGCTCAGACAGGAAACCCTATACCATTTCAGACAAATGGTTGTCCAATCTCTTTTTAAAAACATCCAGTGTTGGAGAATTCACAACTTTTAAGGCAAGTTGTTCCACCTGTTAGTTGTTCTGTCAGGAAATTTCTTCTTAGTTTAGGTTTCTTCATTTTTTTTTACTACCGGCTCTGCGCATGCACAGGTGGGTGGAGCCTCCTGCCACTGCCACTACCAGTTTGCCCGATCCGGGACAAACTGGAAGCAACCCACCTCTGCTTCTCTCCTTGATTGGTTTCTATCATTTGCTTCTTGTCCTGCCCTCAGGTGTTTTGGGGAATAGTTTGATTCCCTCTTCTTTGTGGCAACACCTGAAATATTGGAACACTGCTATCATGTCTCCCCTAGTCCTTCTTTTCATTAAACTAGACATACCCAGTTCCTGCAACTGTTCTTCATATGTTTTAGCCTCCAGTCCCCTAGTCATCTTTGTTGCTCTTCTCTGCACTCTTTCTAGAGTCTCCACATCTTTTCTACATTGTGGCGACCAAAATTGGATGCAGTATTCCAAGTGTGGCCTTACCAAGGCATTATAAAGGGTTCCACCACAAATGCGCGCACAACAAAAGCGTGCCTGACTAAACCGCGGTGACTAAAGCACGGTGACAAAACCGTGCGACGAATGAGCGACTAATTAGCCCTAAAGCGCGCCGACAAAAGCGCGCCGACAGAAGCGCGCTGTAACGGAACCCTAAACCTAACCCTAAACCTAACCCTAAACCTAACCCTAAACCTAACCCTAAACCTAACCCTAAATCTAACCCTAAACCTAACCGTAAACCTTACCTTAAATTAAATCGCGCTTCTGTCGGTGCGCTGTTGTCGGCGCGCTTATGACGTTCGCGCTTTTGTCGGGTCACGATTATAAAGTGATATTAACACTTCACGTGATCTTGATTTTATCCCTCTCTTTATGCAGGCTATATTAAAATGCATATTGGAGATAAACATTGTTTTTAATTAAAAAAAATAGAATTGTCTATTGAGTAAATACATGGCTTGGAGATAAACTGATTTCTCAATCATCTGTGCCCTTATTTATTTATTTTTTTAAAAAGGAAATAGCCCTTTAATAGAGTAGAGATAAAATAAAATTAAGACAAGTTACTTCCATTTCATCTGGGAAATAGCCAATCTTCATTAGGAAATAAGATCTGAAACTATTTATCATCTCCCCCCCTCTCTCGGTGCATATCTGTCTGTCTGTCTGTCTGTCTGTCTGTCTGTCTATCTATCTATCTATCTATCTATCTATCTATCTATCTATCTATCTATCTATCTATCTATCCATCCATCCATCCATCCATCCATCCATCCATCCATCCATCCATCCATCTATCTGCCTCTCTGCCTGTTTATACTCTATCTCAGGTAGACCAGCAGATTCAGAGGATTCCAGTCTCTCAAAGAAAACTGTCATGACAATTCCACCAACAATGGAACATTGAAAATGGTATATGAACACATTCCTAATGGTAGGATCTTTAACCATTACCATTTAACGTCTAGAAAGACCTCACCTACTTTACCTCCCACTTTTGTCCCCTATCAATGTTTATTCATAAATAAAAGAAATACTGCTGGCTTCTTATTTTTCTTATCTAAGAGATTTGATGTCATATACATCAGCCAGTTACACACCCATTTTCCAAAGCTTCCAATGATTGAACTTTCACCATAGATACAAATACATTATTGCAATTCTTCTAAAGTCCAAGGTAAGTAGTTTTTATGCAGTAATGTTGTGTTCAAGCCTGCCTTAAAGTTTCTTAGAAATTGTCTTGTTGCCCCTTTCTATTTTCTCCTCTTAATTTCAGCGTTTTTGAAAGATCTTTTTCCAATTTTTTTTAAATCTTATTTCATTTCTCAGGGTTCTGAGAAGTAAAGAATGGAAATGAACAATAAAATCATATGATTAACATTTAGTTCTTTTATTTATTTATTTGACCACCCAACTCCATTCTTTTTTTTTCAAATATTTTTTTATTTTTTCATTTTCATACAGTCACATATATACTGTACATAGCCATCACCATACAGCATTAAACAATAATCGCAGTAATTCCTCTTGTCAACATTACTCCAGAAAATAAAAACCCAATATACCTCTTCCACTCTCCATACACCTCTTTCTTCCACCCCCCTCCAACTTTCTATCTTCCCTCCATCATCCCCCTCTACCCTACTTCCCCTCCCCCTCTATCTCTCCTCTCTCCCAATCCACTCCCTCCCTTCCTTCTCACCTTCCCTCCCACCCTCTCTCCCATCCCCCTCTACCCATCTTTCTTCTTTCCCACTCCTCCTCCCCTTGGTGTATTTCTACTATATGTCAATGTACTTAGCTTATCCTATTTTTAAAGAGAAATTAAAGAAAAACAGTATACATGTGAAGTCACATTACATTGAGATCTAACACATCGTGTCTAACCTAGTATATATCCCTCCCTCCCCCCACCCTCCCCCCCACCCCCCACCGACTTCCCAGAACCCGTACACGGTATAGATTTTTAACAAACACAGTCTAAAATATATTAAGAATAAAGAAGTAAAAAAAAAGTTAATAACATCTCTACATTGATCTTAGCTTCTTCTTGCTAAGCTAACTTTGAACAATTTAAATCATTCCTGATCTTAAGCATAGGCTATCTGGAATTTCTTAGTCTTGTATTTATTTTGTATATAGTCAATCCATTTTTTCCAGTCTTGTTTATATCTCTCATTTGAATGATCTTAAAGATATGCCGATATTTTAGCCATCTCGGCTAAATTTGTAACTTTCAATGTCCATTCTTGAGTTGTAGGCAAGTCTTCCTTCTTCCAGTATTGCGCCACCAACAGTCTTGCTGCCATTATTAAGTGCAGAATCAAGTTAGTCTCTACCACTGTAAAGTCAGTACTTATACCTAGCAAAAATAACTGAGGAATAAACTTTATCCTTCTTTTAAAGATATTTTGCATAATCCAACATATTTTTATCCAAAATGCTTTAACCTTCTGGCAAGTCCACCATATATGAAAATATGTAGCATCGAGAGAACCACATCTCCAACATTTAGGTTGTAAATTCAGATACATAGAAGCTAGCTTTTTAGGATCTAAATGCCATCTATAGAACATCTTATAAAAATTTTCTCTCAGGTTTTGAGCTTGTGTAAATTTCACATTTCTTACCCAGATTCTTTCCCATGTATCCAACATTATTGGTTCTTCAATATTTTGAGCCCACTTTATCATGTAATCTTTAACTCTGTTTCCGAATCCATCTGTATTAATACATTATATATCCTCTTTATATGCATTAAGCTTTGATCTCTTATTTGTTTAAACAGATTATCCTCAACTTGGATAAAACCAATTTTTTGATCTATTTTCCACCTGGCCTGTAATTGCCCATACTGGAACCATGTTTGAACTGCCTTCTCTTTTAATACCTCTAAGGATTTTAGTTGTAGTACCCCCCTTTCCAAAATGAGAAGCTGTCTGTAGGTAATTCTATCCTGTTTTTGTGCTATATTCATATTTTCAATTGCATGTCTAGGAATTGCCCACATGGGTATCTTGTCGTTTAATTTATATTGGTATTTTTTCCAGACCCGCAGTAAAGCATTTCTTAAAATATGACTTTTAAAATTCTTGTCCAATTTTTTGTTGAATAACAGGTAGGCATGCCAACCATATACCAGATCGTATCCCTCAATATTCAATATCCTATCATTAGTTAAATGAATCCAGTCGCTAATTACAGATAGCACCACTGCATCATAATATAGTTTTAGGTTGGGTAGTTTCAAGCCTCCTCTCTCACATGCATCTTGCATTATTTTCAGCTTTACCCTCAGCTTCTTTCCTGCCCATACAAATTTATTGATACCCTTCTGCCATTCTAAAAGATTCACATCTTTTTTAAGTATAGGTAACATTTGGAAAAGAAATAAAATTTTTGGTAAAATGTTGGTTTTCACTACTGCTATTCTACCCAGCAAAGATAAGTGCAATTCCTCCCATTTTTTCATCTCTATCTGTATACTATGCCAGAGTGGTTCATAATTATACTTATATAGTTTCCCATTTGAAGTTAAAATATTAACTCCAAGATATTTGACCTTTTTGACTACCTCACATCCTAACATTCCTCCTAATTCTTCCTTTTGTTTAGTATTCATATTTATAGCTAATATTTTTGTTTTTCCTAAGTTTATTTTAAGACCAGACACTTGACCATATTGATTAATCGTATTCATTAAAACCATACTGGATTCCTGCGGTTGTTCCAATATTATGACCAAATCATCCACAAAAGCACGCACTCTGTATTCTTGCTGCCTAATCTTAATTCCTTTTAGATCATCCAAACCCCGTATTTTATTCAACAATACTTCCAAAGTTATAATAAACAATAGTGGGGACAAAGGACAGCCCTGTCTTGTACCTTTTCCAATTTGAAAAGAGTCTGTTAAACTTCCATTGACTATGATTTGAGCTGTTTGCTGTTGGTATATTGCTTTAATTGACTGTAAAAAACTGTCTCTTATCTGCATTTTTTGCAATATCTTCAACAGAAATTGCCAATTAACTCGATCAAAGGCTTTCTCAGCATCCAAAAATATGAACGCAGGAGAAATTTGGTTGTTCTTTCCCAGATATTCTAATGCATTAATAAGTAATCTAACATTACTTTTCATCTGTCTTCCCTGTATAAAACCTGTTTGGTCGGTGTGTATCAATAGTTGAATAATCAGCATTAAACTATTTGCTAGTATTTTAGTAAAAATTTTATAATCTACATTAAGTAATGAGATAGGTCTATAGTTTTTTGGTTGGGTAATATCTTGATCTTCTTTGGGTATCAAGGATATAAACGCTGTCTTCCAAGATGGAGGCACCTTACTTTCCATTTGAATCTTATTAAATAATTCTTTAAGAGGTTCTACCATTTCTAACTGTAAATTTTTATAGTAAGCCGCTGTCAAACCATCTGTACGTGGTGCCTTCCCTGACTTTAACTGCTTAATTACCTGTAAAATGTCCCCCGAGGTTATTGGTTGGTTCAATTTTTGCCTGTGCTCTTCTTTAACTAAGGGTATTTTCTCTTTATTTAAATATTTGTCTATATCTAAACCATTAATTTTATCCCCTTTATACAACTCTGTAAAAAATTCCGGAAATACCTTTTGAATCTCATCCTGTTGAAACACTTCCTTCCCTCTGTAAATCAGTTTAGATATATTTCGAGTTTTCCTTTTTTTCCTAATCTGATAAGCTAACCATCTGCCAGGTTTATTTGCATTACAAAAAGTATTGTGTTTTGCATATAACAAACTAGTGGCTACCTGGTCAGAGATCAACATGTCAAATTGAGATTTTAATATGGTGATTGCTTCCTTAACCTTGGTATCGCCTGGATTCCTTGTTAACTCCAGCTCTTTCCTCTTAATTTCCTCTTCCAATTCTATTCGTTTTACCCCTTGTTTATATCTATGTGATTTATTTATATTTATCAGCACTCCTCTCATATATGCTTTGCTTGCATCCCATACGAATTCCATAGGTGTACCCTTATTCATATTAAAAACAAAGTATTCAGATAACAATTTTTTACAATCATTGATATACTTTTCATATCTAAATAAGTTTTCATTCAATCTCCAAGACCTTCTTGCCTGTATTACCCTTCCCAATTCCATCCAAACTGGGTTATGATCTGAAAGGACCCTAGCCGCAATCTTTGTCTTCTTCATCCTAGAAAGCAAATCATTAGTGATTAGTATAAAATCAATCCTAGAAAGGGATTGATGCCTGTCAGAAAGGAAAGTGAAATCATATTCCTCTGCGTTTCTTTCTCGCCAAATATCTCTCAGTTCAAAGTCGTCCATCATGTCAAAAAAGGATTTAGGTAGCTTTGCTCGCATCTTGGTATTTGGGCGAGAAGTCTTCTTGTCTCTCTTAGTGTCTATCACACCATTCCAGTCAGCCAATAGTATACAAGACCTATAGTCCCACTGTACTAATTTAGCATGAAGATTTCTATAGAATCCGTCTTGCTGTTGATTAGGAGCATAAATTCCCAAAAGTAATGTCTTTTTCCCTTCTAGGATTAGATCTAATGCGATATATCTTCCAAAGGGATCTGCTTCAATTAATTCAGCTTTCATATCTTTTCTTAAGTATACAACTATACCATTTTTCTTTTCCATAGCAGAAGCTACAAAATGTTGACCAAGTTTTGAGTTAATCAGATATTTTTGATCAGTTGATTTGATATGAGCTTCTTGCAAACAAATTATGTCATTGTTAAACTGTTTAAGATAGTGAAATATTTTCTTTCTCTTCTGTGGAGAATTCAATCCATTGACATTCCATGTTAAGATCTTAGTTGTCATCTTTGGTTAGCTGAAGCTTTTTTAGAGCCTCCTGCATGGCCTGTTTAATCTTTGGCCTAGCTCCTCCCACTGCTTCCGGACTTGTTGCTGTTGCTCCTTGATTGATGGCCAGTGATTGTTGAGGTTGTTGCCTTTTAGCTTGTTTCTCCATTCGTCTAGTAATCATACGGCTAGGTCTTTGTTCCATAACACCTTGTGCTTCTAGGAGAGAGGGATGCTCCATCTTATCTGATAGTTGTGTAGTTTTCTGTCTGTCCTGTCCTTCTTGTGGTCTTTCTCCAGGTCCAGATGATGCAGGATGTCCAACCTTCAAAATATTATGGTAAAAATCTCAGGCTTTCCATACAGAGTTGAGACGATATCTTTGCCTATCAAATGTAAGTATAATACCAAATGGTGTGTCCCATCTGTACTGTATCTGACGGTTTCTAAGTTCTTCAACTAAAAAAGCGTAGTCTCTCCTGGCTCTTAACATTTGAAGTGGTATCTCTTTCAAAACGGTCAGGTCTTGACCCCCAATTTGAAGCTTAGCGTTATAAGACTCTTGTAGTATTGTGTTTCTGAGCTCTCTTGTAGTAAAGTATATAACGATGTCTCGAGGAAGCTGTTTCTGCTTTGCCACCCAGGAGTTAACGCGATAAACTTTATCGATTTGCCAGTCAAGCTTAGTCCCCGGTCTTCCCACCAGACAATCAAAAACTTCTGATAGAATCTGTATCAGGTTCTCCTGTTTTTCTTCACGCAGCCCCCTTACTCTTAATGCCAGCTCCATTTGCCTGTACTGTATCATAATAATTTCTTTTTCAGCATTTTCAACTTTTTGTTGCACCACCTCTGTTTTCGATGTCAAGTTGGTATTAGCTTCATTAGGATCCTCTAGACTATCTTCAATTCTGGAAACATGTTCTGTCAATACAGTTACGAGTCTCAGCATTTCATCTTTGATTTTAACAACCCTGGCATCAATTTTATCATACAACTCCTCTTTAAGTTCTTTTATTTCCTCTTTTATTTCTTTTATTTCTTCTTTTCTCTCCTGTTTTATCTCCTGTTTTATCTCCTCTTTAAAGTCTCTAAGTTTATCTTCCATTTTAATTGTCTGACGTTGAGAGCCTCACTTAATTCCCTCAAGAAGAATTCTTTTGTTAGCAAGTCTCCAGCAGGGGGTGTAGGGAGCGGAGGCTGCGACTTTGTGCTAGGTATTGGAGATGTGCTTCTGGGGGTAGATGGGGGGGTTTCAAATTAGGATTTGGTTTTGAGGCCATTCCAAGTTTTATCATCAAGCAGTTAGTAAAACTCTACTGGCCAACTGTGCAGCTATGGGAAGAGATGCCCCCTTTGTTTTGACGTTTGAGGCTCGGTAAGGCTTTACAAAGGATTTCAGAAAATAAGCATTGTGACGAGACAGTTCAGCATATTCATCACCATTTAAGTATCTCTAGATATGCAAAATTAATGAGAGAAGAAAGTCTTGTAAAAATGAAACTAATTAGTAAGTTTCTACTGGCCGGTTGTGAGGCAGGGTAATAAATCACTCTTCTCCTTTGAAGTTTTAAAGATCTGTAGAGTTTAACAAGGCAATTAAGAAAATAATCATTGTTACAGAAGAGTCCAGCCGGCTCGGCGCCATTTTAAAAGCCTCTAAGTAAATAGATTTTCGGAAGAAGATCTTGTAAAAAAATGAAGCTAGGATTTGGATAAACAATTAATGTTCTCGCAAATACGGGCTCAGCTCGTATTAAAATTAAATAAATCAAACTGTGAACTGAGTGGGAGGAAGCTTACTTTGCACTGCGCAAGGCAGTTGGAAATTCCCAGCACGGACGCCGTTCTGCCTCGGGCTGGCCCCCCTCTCTCCGCAGACACAGAAGCTGCAAAAATCAGAGGGCATTTGCCAGCAGAACTATATCTTCTTCCCTTCTTGCCTGAAGGATAAGAAATCTGTTAGACGTCTGGTAGATAATCATCTAAACAGATACGCGACCAGGAATTCGGGAGCAGCTATGTTAAGCTGCTTCCATCAGTAAGCTCCACCCAGGAACCGCCACCCAACTCCATACTTAATTCTGTGTGACAGCAGGAAAAAAACACATTAGACCTAGACTAATACAAATATTATACCAAAAATACTTTGGAAAAGAAATACCAACAAGAGCTGTGGTGGCGCAATGATTAGAGCTACTTCTGCTGACTGCCAGCTGACTGCAATTTGGCATTTCGAATCTCATCAGGATCAAGATTGACTCAGCCTTCCATCCTTCTGAAGTACAGGTAAAATGAGGACCCAGATTGTTGGGAGCAATATGCTGACTCTGTAAACATATTGCTCCCAACAATCTGGGTCCTCATTTTACCGGTACTTCAGAAGGATGGAAGGCTGAGTCAATCTTGACTCTGTAAACCACTTAAAGTTCTGTGAAGCGATATATAAGTCTAAGTGCTAAGTGGTAACATTGTCAAAACAAAGAAGGGGTCCCTCAATTCCTCTAACTCAAGACTGTGGGAAGAGCCAGATTTTAAGGACATAAATAGGAGATGGGCCATGAATATTTGAGGAGACATTGTTCCAGAGGGCAGGTACTGCAATAGAAAAAGCATATTCTTGGGTTCCATGAGATGACACTGTTTAATCCATAGGATCTGGAGCATAACAAGTCTACCCAATCAGACATTATAGGAAGAATGTACCAAAGGAGCATGAAAAATCAAGAGTACAAATAAAATAATATTTCCATTTGCAGAAATTAGCAGGTTTTTTTCTTTAAAAATGAACTGGTGAATGACTAAATTTGGAAGAGGAAGCTTAAAACACAACACACATATCTCAGACACATTTTATATCTGATTCATGCACTTGAAGCTTTTTTTTTTCATTTCATCCCCCATCAACATTTAAAATAAGTTTAAGTTAACTTCTGTACCAGTTTTAAAGTAGTGGTTTCCCTTTAAATGAGCAACATCCCATGCATGCACCCACTAACCACAGAGCACAATCAAATTTCTACAAGTATCTTTTCTTGCCTAGCTGGGTGTGAAATAAACTTGGAAAGTGCAATAGGAACTTCCTTTCCTATGTTTTATTAGTAAGTTTACTAAGGGAGGGTTTCTTTAAACATTTTGAATCTTGTTTCTCTGTGGGTATTTTTTTTTTTTTTGGCCTATGGAACTAGATGTAATTATTCATTAACTCTTTTCACACATTTGGTTTGTTTAGGGCTTATATTCTCTCTCCACAATTTCTCAAATCATGGCATGTAAAAGATTTTCTGACTTCCACTGGTGGCTTTGTCTGGTGATCTATAGGGAACAGCCTGGTACCTCATGACAAACATGGAATATTGCACGCACACCCTTTTTCTCAGGAAGTATTGCAGGCACACCCTTTTTCTCAGGAAGAGGGTGAGCTGGGCCAGCTGCTAGTTCAGCTGTACCTGGGCTTTCCCCACCACAGCTTATGAAGCAGCTGTTTAATAGTCTAAGAACCTGCCCATTAAAGCAGAACAGCTCCCAGTATACCATACACTTTCCCCAGCTCGCCAAATGGTTAAGTGAACGTTTAACAGCTGGGGTCTCAGAGACCTGACTCTCTGGCTTTAATGAGCACCTCTACAGTGTGACAGGTTTCCTCTTTTGATGTAAATTGTAAAGCAGGGGAGAAGAGTTTGCCATCTTTCAAAACTTGGTATCTCCCCAAGTGGGTATCACTGTCCTGACTGGAAGATTATTTCATTCTAGCAGGTGGCATTCAGAACACAAATGAGCAATAAAGCCAGAAAGTTTCACCACACATTTTACTCAATACACTCTGCATATTCAGAATCCAGCTGTCAACCCCGAAGCCATTTTGGAGCATCTTCAGGGCTGCCACAGCAGGGCTGGCTGGAGCTGTGGGAAATGGAGTGGGGAGATAGAGATAGCTGGGGACTTGTAACCAAAATAAAATTCTTTATCCTGGGAACCAAGGACATTCTCACTAGATGCTGGGGAGGAGTGAACTGAAACCACCTGGAGTTTGGACTGTGATCAGATTGACCATGTGATGGATATACTTTATGTACTGGGGGGGGAGGAACTTTGGCTATTAATTTGCATGTGGAAAAGCGTTCGGAGTTGGATTTTCACCAGATGCGCCAATACGACACGCCTAATACATTTGGACTTTGACAGGCACCTTGGCCTTGGAGTTTTGATTGTGTTGGGTCTGTTACTTGGAACCCTAACAACAGCTTCAAGCCAAAAGAGAAGCAATCATGACCACAAATTTGTTGCAAGTAAAATTTTCCACCAATTTGAAGATGGTAAACAGCACTTTAGTTCAAAATCTAGTCTCATGCATAAAACAGATAAGTGGAGATAAGATACCACTGCTTGATATATGATCATTGTAAACCCCCTTGAAAGTACATTTTGTTCCTTTTTTAACACAGTACTTCTCTTCTGTTATTTAAACTAACAGAAACAAATCAAAAGATCAAAGATTAAAATTTAATGAGAATGTGTATTATGTATGTGCCTTCTAGCTAGTGTTGATTCCTGGTAGTCCTCGACTTACAACCACAATTGAGCCCAATATTTCTGTTGCCAAGTAAGATATTTGTTAAGTGACTTTACCACATTTTACAACTTTTTTGCCAGAGTTGCTAATTGAATCACCTCAGTTGTTGAATTAGTAGCACAGTTGTAAGTGAATCTGGCTTCCCCATTGACAGCTTGTCAGAAGATCTCAAAAGATGCAGTAGGCAGAGTCAGCTTGCAATATTGCATTCTAAACCACGATTTAAATGATTGCATCCAAAGGCAGTTTTTCAATAGAACAAGAACTCCCTGATTTTTATTAATCCCTCTTTACCCATTGCAGTTTTTCTGGGAATTGAAGATTTTTATGGAACACTGTAGATGTTGCAGCAAGCAGGGACTAATGTTATGGAGAATGGAAAAACTATTATGGATATAAACCTAATTTAACATTGAAGATTTTTTATTTATTGGTTTCATTTGTTATTAAATGTATTCACTGTCTATCTTACTTTGGGCCTTGTCTGGGCAGCTTACAACTATTTACAATGTAGAATTATGAAAAATAAACATAACAATAGTAAAACAATGAAAACAGTTAAAATAAATAATAAAAGTACAATGTGAATTTTAAAAATGGGTGGGGAGGAAGCAGGATTAAAGGTGGGTTCCTATCAGTTCAGACCGGTTTGGCCGAGTAGATAGTTACTCGACCTGCCATGCCCCCGAACCAGTTCTCTTGGTGCTGCCGTAGGCACCGCCATCTTGTTTTTTGTTTCTGCACATGCAGAAGGATGCACAAGTGGGGGGGGATGGGAGTCAGATATTAGTCTAATATTCACTCCTAGTGTGGTATTCCTCAGGCCACTCGGCAGAGCCAGGTTTTGGGGCTCTTATGAAAGGATAGGAGAGAGGGGCAGATCTCACCAAGGGAGATGGTTAGGGTTTAAACTAAACTGAACATAGTTCAGAAGTAGCTTAAGATCGTTCAAGAAATGGATCTGGCATTTTCTTTTTTCTTTTTCTACTTTGGCATCTGGATGATTTTTTTTAAATCACATTTTAGCAGAAAGGTTGATAAGGAGGAGGGCCAGAGAAAAAGGACTTTGTGGAAGATGTAGACCACAATTCCTCTACTGGCTAAGATTTAAGTTTAGTGATATTTCAGGGTTCTCTTCCACCTTCCCCATTTACCTATGATTTTGTGAAATGGAATTATTTTGTAAACAGAAATGTTCCAACCAAAAATGTTCTAAAAGCAATGTTTTTAAAATGTTTTCTAGGATCTGGGAGAAATTTATATTAGTTACCATATTAACTCATTTTGTTCATTTTTCCTATATACAGTAAATATGAACACAAAATCTTATGTGTTTAAGATTGGTAATACTGTACCAATATGGATTAATTGTTCAATAATCCACAAATTTGCATCCTCATGAAATTGTATTTTGCCCAACTTACCTTACTTCTACTTACTGCCTATTATTTTACATCCACTAAGATGGATTCATTACTTCAGAAGATTCAGAAGATCTTATTCCTAGGGAGGTTATGTGAAAATTAAGATTGGAATTAAGCAAAAAATTCAAGGCAAACCTTATTTAAATAGAGATATGAGTATAAACTTTAGCCTTCCTATTGACATTTTCCTTAGTTTGTCCTGAGGGAGAGGCCTCATTATACAAATTATGGTTGAAGTCTAAAGGGACAATACTGTATAGTGAAATAATCACAAAGAAATATTGGTTTTTTTTTCTGGACTTTGGACTTTGAAGCACAAAGGCTGATTAAATGCTTCTTTTATTGCCAAGCCATAGGATGGAATAAAATAGTAATAGTGCCCATAACTGTTATCAAAAAAGGCGGAGTTCAGCCGTGTCAACTCTCCTTTTTACACACAAATAAAAAGGTCCAAAACTGTCCTAGGCAGCATTTTCTCCTGCAAGAGTGCCGGATATATTTTGTTCCTTAGACACATATATATATACACACTACCAATGGCTCGACCTGGCAATTTCCAAAACGTATCCTTTTATACAAAAAGTGGAACACATATCCCTAAAGACTCCCATGGAATGCCAGCCTTTTTCAAACAGTCATGGGGACCCCCCAGTGTCTATGGAGGAGCAGGGGGCTCCGGCACCCGAATTTCATATGGCAGTAACTATGGCAATACCTTTGGCAGTAAGTTGCAACGCAGCAGTTCCATAAATGAACTGCTGCTTACATTCAATGAAAAAACTACCATGCAGAATCTGAATGAACGTTTGGCTGCGTACCTGGAAAAGGTACACACCTTAGAAAGTTCGAACTCTGAGTTTGAAAGAAGGATCCGGGAATGGCATCAAAAGAGTTCCCCTATTGCTAAGCAAGACTATAATGACTTCTTTAAAGTAATCCAAGAACTTCAAGATGAGGTAAGATTCTCTTTCATTTCTGAAGAGTTTACTGCATGAGGCAGTTAAGAGTAGAGAATGTATTGTTTCTAAAGGCAAGTTACGTTGCAGTCTGATGGAGGATATGTCATGGTTATGTCATTAATCTAATCATTGTCTTCTAACAATAATATGACATAATGTTTATGAAGGCATTATAAGTGCCTTTCTCTAATTGAATATTGTAGGGCTGTCAGATGCCTACCAATTGTGCAGTAAAAAGAAAAAAAGATGGATAGAGGCTCTGACATTGTATTGTTTGTTTGTTTGTTTGTTTATTTATTTATTTGACTTATATGCCGCTTCATAGGGCTTTCAGCCCTCTCTAAGCGGTTTACAGATTTTTAGCAAATTGAGTCAGCAAATTGTCCGCACAGTCTGGGTCCTCATTTCACCCACCTCGGAAGAATGGAAGGCTGAGTCAACCTTAAGCAGGTGAGATTTGAACAGCCGAACTGCTGAACTGCAGTCAGCTGAAGGGGCTTGCAGTACTGCACCCTAACCACTGCGCCACCTCAGCTCTTTTTGTTGTATATCTAGTCATTCTAGGGCAGGGGTCTGCAATATTAAACACTCAAAGAGCCTTTTGGACCCATTTCCCACAGAAAACAAAACACCAGGAGCCACAAAACCTGTTTGGGCATGGCCAACTTGATGTCACTCCCTCCCACCCAGGGACATGACCTCCCCCCAGTTGTGCCTACCTAGGATTTGTGTTTTCTTTTCTATGGGAAACAGGTCTCTCTCTCTCTCTCCCTCTCTCCCTCCCTCCCTCCCTCCCTCTCTCTCTGTCTATCTCTCTCTTTCTCCCTCTCCCTCCTTCCCTTCCTATCTCCCTCTCATCTTTCTTTTTTCTGATTATACGTGTTTTTTTATTTTCATAACATATAATCACATTTATACTATTACATAGCCAACATCGTATTGTATTATTAAATGTTTACATCAATTCATCTTACCATCAACTCCCAAAAACAATTATTGGCTCTTCTGCTCTCCATACACCATATTTGTACCTTAACCATCACTTTCTTCTCCCTCTCTCCTCCCCCTCCCTACCTCCTTTCTTTTCTCTGTCATCCTTCTCTTCTCTTCTTCCCCTTCCTCTCTTCTTCTCCTCCCTCCCCTTTCCACTCCTCCTTTCTTTTCTCCTCTTTCCCCCACCCTCTCTCCTATCCCTCTCTTCTTCCCTTGCCTCTCTCCTCTACTTCACACTCTTCATCTCATTTACTTGGTGTATTTCAGCTTCTGAGCAAGCTCCATTTTATGTTTATGGTATTTATAATCCCCTTTCATTTTTTTATGAATAATTTTTATTAAATGTTTTGATCTTTAAAAATAATAGGAAAGACAGCAAAGAAAAAAACATAATAAGGCAAAACAAAACACAGAACATACATAACAATATACAATAATTTTACAGCATTGTATATCGGCTTTCTTAGCTTTTATAATTCTCCCTTCTGCATTGCCTTCCTCTCACTATAACCTTGTCCTATAATGTAACAAACATAGTATTAACACTTACAATAGTATTCATTATTTATATCTCCATATATTTGTATTCTCTATTTTCTATTTTCTGTCTTGGCTTCTGTTTTCTAGCCACTTGTACATTTTATTCCATACTTTATAGAAGTCTTCTCTTTCTCTTTAGTTCTATTGTCATTTTATCCATTTCTGTGCATTCAAGTATTTTCCTGATTGTAGTTTCATCTGAAAAAAAGAACAAAAAAGTATACATATATAGTCATTGTGCTTTTACTTCAATTTTCCTTATGCCACTGACAACCTCCAAAACATATTTTGTCTGCTTTTTATTCCCTTTTGTTGGGCCACACATCCCTTTTACAATTTTCCCTATACCACTGCCAAGTCCAGCTGCAGGTTGCCGACATCCGCCCTAGGGGGCTAACCTAGGTCTGGCAAGTATCACACTTTTCATTTTCCAAATATCTGGCGTTATGGCCATCTCACAGTCTTTCCAAGATGGTGAACTATTGAGAGGGGGGTGAGAGTATTCACCAGGTTGGCAACCATTCTATTCTTGGTTGCTATCTATCAACCTTGACACGTAGCCATTTCGCATGCCCTGAGGCTTGGCAACCACTGCCTCCTCCAGCTCGGGCACAGCTGGAGACAGCTGAGTGCCCTGTGCACAGGGGTTTTTGGGCACCCAGCTTGCCAGGCTTCCCCTATGCCCATCGCAGCTGCAATGGCGGCAGCTTTGGGAGATGAGCAAAGGCTATCCCCCTCTGCAAAATACGGGCTAAAAGATTGGAGGTCTGCTAAACTTTAGGGAGCAAGATGTTTGACAAGGCAGGGGCTGCCATGGAAAAGCCACATTTCATAATTCCTGTTAAATGACATTTTTGGGAAGTGTTTGCCAATACTCACTATGTTACAGAACAAGAAAAACTTCCTTGATCAAGGATGGCATTATTATACCACTACTTTAAATACTGTGAGGAAGCGATTTTTATTTCACTACTTCAATATTTCTAAATATATGTGGCCATATACCTAAATCAACATCCATAGTGAGAAATGTTGGAAACCTATGCATAATTCCAAAAACTCATACAGTTCCTTGTCTAATCCTGCATATTTAATTTCAGAGCAAATACTATATATGTTATTGCCTACCATAATTGTTTTATTATTATAGTACTCCTATGACACTTGTTCCTCTCTTTTTTTTTCACATGACAATTGTTTTGAAAGTCCAAAGGTTGATCAGAAATGCCTTATGTGTGAGGTTTTTAATTAATTCATCACACCTCTCTTGTAACCATTCTGCAGCTATTCTAATCTCTTTCATAATATTATATTCAAATCATCATAATCATTTTAGCCATTGTCTATACACTGCAGGATGAAGGCCTCTTCCACATGTTTCCAAGCAATATGGTCCTGAGCTTTATTTTGCCAAATGTTCCTGCAGTACTTGCTGATATCATTGATCCAACTTGTTTTAGGTCTCTTTCATGGATGCTTCTTATTAAGACTGCCTTGGTCCACCCGCCATTGATTCTTCTTGCTATGTGACCAGCCCATTTCCATTTCAATTCCTTTACTCTCTTGATGATATTGTACTTTTTTTATTCTCTAATCCATGTGCAGGTTTTTCTATTTTACCTTATAATGCCATGCATCTTTCCTTGGCTCTTTGCGCCACTTATAAATTTTGTATCAATTGTGATGTTAATGCCCATCAGGCAGCACACTAATAGAAAGCTTTTCTCTTCAGGCATAGGAGAAGATTGTTTTTGAAAATTACACTTAGCTTGCTGAATGTCTGACAACCACATTTAATACACCATTCAATTTCCTTTATTGTATGATCTTCCACTGAGATCTGTTGGCCAGGGTGTCTGTAGTGTATCACTGTACCACTGTATGTAGTGATCTATTACATCTAGTTTTTGGAAAAACTAACTGAAATAAAAATCTGATTCAATCTTTAGCATATGCACTCCTCAGTGGTGGGATTCAAATAATTTAACAACCGATTCTCTGCCCTAATGATCAGCAGAGTAGGTGGGGCTTGGTGGACATGTTACTGGGTGGGCATGGCCAACTCAACATCACTCACGTTGATGCGGGCTTCACTTTAGCTGTTACAGTATAATAAGGGTTCACCAGGGAGGCAGTTTCTGTAAGCAGGGCAATAAAGATTAGGCTAGAAACAATACCAGAATGTTTCCTTCCTGCCTTCCTTATAGGATTAGCCCTGTAAAGTGCAAAAAAACAAAAGGAGATTTCTTCCAACAACCAGTTCTCTGAACTGCTTAGAAAATTACCAATAGTTTCTCCCGAATAGGTGCGAACTGGCTGAATTCCACCACTGGGACTCCTGCACTTCTTTCAGAAAGGATTTCCTGTGAAGATGTGGAAAGTCAAATTTTGTTTTAAATCTGCAGTTTAGTCATCTAGATCAAGAGATGTTTGAAATGAGAAAGAATTAGTAAAATAGACATATTGGTTCAGTAAACAGTTTTTTAAAAGCTATAGGAAAGATTTATTGCCAGAAAACAGGACAGGTAAAGTTGATGTCTAAGCTAGGAAATCCCATCCTTAGACTTTTTATCTTTTTGTTAGATTCTTCTCCTTTATATAAATATTTTATAATATGGATAACAAACTGCTTTGAGAGTTAACAGTACACAAATACTTATGCTTGCAACTGATGGATGGATGTTTTATTCCCAGAAATGGTTCATGACATTTTACTAACATAAGGATGGCTAGGTAGGGAGGGAATAACAAGTGCTACATACTATTAGAAATTCCCCAATTCCTGGGTTACAACAAAGGTACAATGTACACATTAGACTTTTAATCACAATGGAATGGATTGTATATAGAAGGGAATCCCAATTGCAACACAATTTAAGAAATATTTTTCATTGACTGTAAAATATGTGGGTACTACCAAAAGTTCTGTTTCAATGATGACTTTTATTTTACATACATACATACATACATACATACATACATACATACATACATACATACATACATATGATATTATATTGGGCTTTAGGACCACTGAAAGATGAGAATGAGATAGATGACATCACACAAATGCTGGACAAGCTTTCATTTCAGATTCTGGGCCTGTTCTCAGGGCCTGTCCTACATTCAAGTACTATTTAGCATTTACCACCAGCAACAAATAGTGCTAGCTTTGTGTCTCTTAAGCAAGTGCAGTGGAAAATATGTTCCATCACCAATGTATATGGAATTAGCAGTCAAATAATAGTTCATCTGCAAGAGAATGATATTTAAGGACACTTCCACATGTGAATGTCCAAATACTCAAACTGTAAAGGATGCTGCTGCCTTTTAGATAAAACTTGAAATCCAGTTGAAAAAGTGGTTTTTTTTAATAGTATTTAACTTCTAGTTAATTATTCTAAGGACTCAAACCAAAAGAATAATGTGTTGCTTTTTTGTTATATTTTATTGTTTCTCAGATTACCAAAGCCCGAGTAGATAACACCAGGATCGTATTGCAAATTGACAATTCCAAGTTGGCTGCTGATGATTTCAGAGTAAAGTATGTATTCTAAAATAAAATAAAAACCCTATAGAAAGCAATCAACATTTTAGAGAGAACTACTTCTCCTACTTTATGAGGCAGCTCTTCCCCCAGATCCTCAGCAGGCCAGCAAGCTTCTACTAACAGCCTGAGCTCAACTGGTCCATAGAGTCCAGAAAATAGCAGGTTTGAAAGAGTCAGGCTTTCCCAATTTTTCACAAACCCCAGTAACTAAGTGGGGCATGGGTAGAGAAGGGTTTTGACAGATGGCTACACTTACAGGTCAAGCCATCTGTTGAAACCACTTTTCAGTCACAGTAGCAATATAATCAATATATGATGTCTTGATAGCTGGTAATATTTATAAGATATAAGACAACAAATATTTTAAAAAATGTATCTGAAATGAACTGAAGAGTCGCTGTGCTTAAAGAATAATCTAAAGAAAACACATTACAACAGGTTTGACCAATGCTGCCTTTCAGCAGACTACATCTAGATATTTTCAAGGGAGTAGTCCAAGATTAATATATATACTTAAGGGTGGTTGGGTTGGGCTTTGCTTTTTTGTATCCTGCTCAAAATAGCTTTGGGAAAGAACCTACAAAGCATTCAAAACTGAATTCACATCGAGATAAAGCTATCTTGCAACAGATTAATTACACCATAAATAGAATGTAGAGAAGGTTGATCAACAACATCAATATGACAGTTGTGAGTACGTGATTGCTGTTAAAAGAAACAGGGATTTAACCACCCAGTCACACCCTCCATTTTAATGCTATTGACTGCTGTTGCTGCTGAAGCCCATGACCAAAACTTAGTAACAATTCCAACAATGTATTTTGTGATGCCTTAATACTTACAAAATGATTACAAGACATCAGAAAGCAGAATTTGAAACCAAAATTATTATTAAGAAGCTAGCCATATGTAAAAATAAGATGGAACTGGTGGAGAAATTGATTATTTTGCAACAATCCTGACTTGTTATACATTTTTTCTAAAAAAATTAATAGATATGAAACTGAGTTGAACCTGCGAATGTGTGTGGAAAATGACATCTCAGGGTTACAGGGACTATTTGATGAGCTCACACTAGTTAAGACTGATTTGGAGCACAATATTGAGAATCTGAAAGAAGATTTGGCTTATCTCAAGAAAACACATGAGGAGGTAAGGACACATCACCAATTGAATCAAAGAGTTTGATTGTTCCTCCTAAGGTTTGTTATTCTAGTTGTTGATCTATAGAAGCTAAAGATGCCTTCATTTTAACACACATGGTAGAACTAAGCCAGGAAAACACACAGAGAGAGAGAGAGAGACAGAGAACTATGTTAGTCAGAATCACCATAGAACATCGATCCATGCATGAGGACTTTCAGATTTGACTGCAGAAATTCAGACAACTAAATCAAGATGACAACAGAACGATATTAATACTCTGATTCTTTTCTATGAGCTACTTATTGTCTGCACTTTTGCAGCCCGCATTAGTTTAATATATTAAGCTATAAAGTCCAGCGAATGAAGAAGTCAATTAGACTATATGACCTAGTGAATGAAGAAGGGTTATAGAACTGATAGCTTTTTATAGGCCACAGACAGAAAAAATATATTGGAAAAAACAACAGTATCTTAGCCATCAGAACTTATATTGACTCCCAATAATGGGTTACTGACTAGTGAGATTCACTAGGCCATATAGTCTACAGTAAGTGACCTTTGACTTTCCTCAGCTAGATGTTCATGGACTCATGGACTAACTCTAGATTTCAAAGCCTTGCTTCATGATTCTTTTCATGGTTCTTTATTCTGGACTGGATATCTCTTCAATAAAGCATATACAGGATTGAAAGGACTGCCTATAAACTAGGATACTTTATAACAGGGGTCAACTTCCTTGTGTTTCTGAGATGATTTCAACTTTCATCTTTTCCAGCTAGCATGAGCAATGACCCATGTTGGAGACGTTAAAGTTCCTGGAAATTAACAGGTTCTGAAATTTGCTTTAGATCTGTATTTCAATTACATTACCTCTAATTCTTCATATTTTCTTCTAAATTGGCTATTGAGAATTAGAAAGAATCTAAGATCTGTTTCAATCCCATGATAATTCTATGTGACCGCTGGTTAGCTACTTGGCTAATAGGCCAAATTTATAGCTCAAAATACTTTAATGGAATATAGGAACTGATAAGAATACATTTTTCTGAATTGATCATAGATTTAATTAATACTTTTTGTTAACAATTATAGGAAATAGCAGAATTACGCGGACGGCTGAGGGGGCATGTTTCTGTGGAGCTAGATGCTGCTCCAAGCATTGATCTGGGCCAAGTGATGGAAAAAATGCGTCAACAATATGAAGTCATGGCTGAAAAGAACCGCCAAGAAGCTAAGGATCGGTTTGATAAACTGGTGATGCTTGTTATTATATTTAATACTTTGAAAACTACAGAAACTTTATTAAGGTTTTGTTTGTGTTTCTTCCTGGAACTCATCTGTAAAACAAGCCATTAATTGTTCACAAACTGGAAATTCAAGCTAAATTTCCCTGAAGCTTTATTAAGCACATTGGCCCCACATAGAAAAATGCAGGCCAGCTTCTTTATTTGGACCAACACATTTGAAATTCAAACACTTTTTTTAATTTATACATACTTTTTCTTCAGATATAAGGAATGGGTGGAAGAGGAGAAGTATCCCTGTGGTCACAGTATTTGTTTGTATCCATAGATTTGTTTTAGAATGAGATTAGAATGAGGACGTCGGAAGTAAAGGCATTTGAAATACTGAGTTTTGTGAATTCTGATATAAACCAACCTGATCTAATTCTAAAATAGCCCTTTTCAGTCCTTATAATAGCAATAGCACTTATATACCACTTCACAGTGCTTTTACAGCCATCTCTAAGAGGTTTACAGAGTCAGCCTATTGCCCACAACAATCTGGGTCCTCATTTTACCCACCTTGGAAGGATGGAAGGCTGAGTCAACCTTGAGCTAGTGGGATTTGATTTGCCAAATTACAGGCAGCTGGCAGCCAGCAGAAGTAGCCTACAGTACTGAATTCTAACTACTGTACCACCGTGGCTCCTCAAGTAATAGTTAGCAACTGCAGTATTTATTACTTTTGTATCCCCTTAACTGTGCAGATATTAACAAGATACACTTAGGATGTATCAGAACCATCTTTCTATATCAAGTGAAATATTTTAGATCTCTAATTAATCCTCTTAAACCTGTTCCCTGTATTACAGTATTATTTGCCTTGTATTCACTGTATTTTTTTTAAATTGCATTTCAGATTGACCAATTGAATGTGGAAGTCACCACAACTACCCAGGAACTTGAAACACACAGAAGTGAGATTACAGACCGGAAGAGTGTACTCCAAAGTCTGGATATTGAACTACGATCTCAACTGAACTGGGTAAAGTCGGATTATTAAAGTACATAAGGTTGCTGATTTGTTGGTGATTACTTCTGTATTTAATGCAATGTGTAATCTTAAAATTCTCGGCAGCTATTTAATTATAATTTTTATATTTACACAGTAGCAATTTTTGGAAAGCATAAAATCATTGGAAAGTCCATAAATTATGTGCTCTTTGTATTAAAAATGTATTTGATTCATTATGTAATAAGGTAGGGCCAACCACTAATTGCTAAAGTTTCCTACAATGGTATATTTACCAATGTTGACTTCATTTGAAATTAGTTGGTAAAATAGCAAGTTGAAACTGTTATTATTCAGTAATAGTTTCAGAGAAACCAGGATTGTATACTAAATAATATGTGATAATGATCGGAAGATAGGCAATAAAGAAGTATGAAATATAAATAAATAAATAAACAAATAAATAAATTCAACCATGTTTAGCTATATACTATTTTAGTAAGATTTTTAAAAGCCCATGAGACTGGGGTAATGCTTCTTGTATTTATCAAAGAAGTAGAGTCCCACACTTTTACAACTTTTATCAAAACTAATAGCACTGCTAAATTTATCATGACCATGAACTGTTGCTGAGCAGGTAGGGAGAAGCAAATTCTAATGAAATCAACAGCCTTCAGTCTGGACTCTGGAGGCCAAATTTTAGCTAGTGTCAGTACCTGTCCAACTATACATCTGTTATATTCCTCTAGAAAAATGAACGAGAGAATGCATTGGCAGAAACTGAAGCTCTTTACAGAAATAAATTTGCTGAAATTCAAATGGCCATTGAAAACGTTAAGGCCCGACTAAAGCAGCTGCGGCATGACATGGAACAACAGACTATGGAATACAGCACCCTCTTGGACATTAAAGTCAAGCTAGAAGAAGAGATTGCTACTTATCGCAAACTCCTGGAAGGGGAGAATTGGAGGTAAATAATTCAGACCAGATAAATTTAGTTGGGAAAGTTAGCAGAAAGCCATTACCTAGGGAAAAGATTCTATAAACAAAATGGGTAAAATCTTCAAGTTGCCAAGATTGAGAAACTGTCCTGGGCAAATGGAAATGAAGAACTAGGACTTAGCAAACACTATGACATGTAATTCCTTTAAATGGCCCTTGCTGAATTGATGCCCACTTGAGCTATGCCTTAATGCTCACACATTCTGGGAGCTGTGAACAGCACCAGGTTTGTAAAGGCTACCTTAAAACAAAACCAGGACACTGACAATATACATTGTTTTTTTAAACAGAATGACTGCTTCAGATTTAGAGACAAGCAAAGAAGCTGAAAAAGGTAAGGGTATGTTCTCAATCCCCATTGAAAGGTTCACCACATTAGTGGGTTTTTTTCCATTGGAGGTACTATTTCACTGGAAAAGCTATTTTACTGCAGACACCGATTTCCGCAGAAATATACCAAGATTAGTTTTAATATACACTTGTTTTCAAGATGGGAAGCTATATAAATTAGATAAATATCAGCCTGAGTATCCTACTTCTAGAATAGAGTTTATCAACCTTAGCAACTTGAAAATGTATGGACTCCCCCCCCCCAAGTTTCCCAGCCAGCATCCCAACTGGGGAATTCTGGGAGCTGACATACACATATTTTAAAGTTACTGAGGTTGAGAAACACTGCTATAGAACATTCCTTCCACATATATTTATACTATAGCCTCCTGGAAGCTATGTGTGCTCCATTTCTTATCAAGTGAAGAATAATCTAATGTCATTTTGATGCATCCACGTTTTAGATGATTTGGCTGCTCACATAAACAGATTGATGCTTCTTAATTTTTATTCTTAGTATGATATTATTTTAGACTTCATGCTACTTTTTTTTTTCCATAGACCAGGAACGCCATAAGAGATTATTGTTCTTTTCCCCCCAGTTGTCTACATTTGGGGAGGAAACAAAAGGGCAGATAGAAGAAAATATTTGTAGCTAAGGGTTGAACTGGATTAAATAAGGTTGAACAAGACTAGGGACAATTACACTCCTGGAAGCCCTGACAATCCATGTTCTTTTCATCAAGGATCCCTCTTTTGGCTCATCAATATTATATTCTGTAAGCCACCTTGAGTCGCCAAGGATGAATGGACGGCAATATAAATCCAATCAATCAATCAGTCAATCAATCAATAAGGCTAGTAAGCAGTGTTTTCCCTGTGTGCAATTGATCACATCAAGACCCTCTGATGCCCTTGCTCCCTTTGATTCTCGAGTAAGATCTTTAAGCTCTATATAAATTTAATAGGTTTATATTTATATCTGTATTTAGCCATGAAGCTTGTTGTTCCAGAGGCTCAGATTTCATTTCCATTATATTCCAGTCATAATATGATGTGACAGTAACAGAAATTAACAAGTTTTTTAAAATTGTAATAAATTACTCATACCAGCACTGATATCATATTGTTGCTTGTTGAATGACTTAATTTTCCTATCCTTATTTCCAGAAAAGAATAAAACTAAAAGGATCAAAACTGTCATTGAAGAGATGGTGGATGGAAAAATAGTATCCTCCCAAGTTGATGAGAGAGAAGAGAAGATGTAGAGTCAGCCATGAAATAAATGGCATGTTATGTTTGTAACAAACATAACGAAAGAAAAAATGATTTCAAAAATTGTCTTCCTGAAGGAAAAGAAAATTCTTTGCTGTAACTTTAAAATTATCCTCTCCAATCCACTCTTCTCCTAATTTCTACGGTAAAGGAGAGCAAACAAGATTAATTTAGAAAGAGAAATCTGCTCTAAAGGAATGATTTCAATCATGTTATTAAACATAATTTCTTATTTTCTACTTTAGTTAAAAGAACAGAAAGCTCTTTGTTTCTTCATTGATTGCATAATTGGGCACTTGTGTTAAAACCATTTGACTCACTGAATGATTTCCTCAATGTTTCCCTTGTGACAAGGGATAGGCAGAAGTTTGGGTCCAGGGAACTGCCCCAGATATTGGGTAAACCCTTTCAGTTGTGCCCTTGAACATGCCTAGCCCTGTCACACACAGCGCTTAGCCATACATCCAATCCATGTCACTCCACACACATTGCTCCCTCTTGTAGTCATCTGCACTCCTTAATTTTAAAAATTAATTATGACAAATGGGAAGTCATGACTTTTTCTTCCCAGCAAAGAAATAGTTTACTATTACTGTATTCTTACTGCTCTAAATTCATTGTACACACACACACACACACACACACACACACACACACACACACACAGACAGACAGACACACACACATGCACCAAAGCAAAGGCTGGTTTCATAGGGAAAATGGAAGAATTCACTCACTATTCAAAAACAGCTTCTGAGATGCAGACAATCCATGAGCTACAAATGGACCAATCCTGTCTGAGTAAAAATATGGGTTGATTGGTAGTGGAATAAATCACTCATGATTTATGTTCTCTTAATTTTAATGGAAATTTAGTGAAACTAATTGAAAGTTTGAATCTTCAAACTCAGATTTATTAATCAAAATAAGTTGCAGCGCAAAACTGGCTCCAATCGAATTGCTTAATCAGCCATTTAATTTAAAATTGGCATTCCTAAATCCTTGGTGCTAAATAGAGATATGTGTTATATATCTGGGCCTTAGATTGTGGATTCTATCTTAAAATTAAATAAGAAAAAAAGGACTATTTTAAAAACACAATTCTATCTTTTTCTGTAAATGTAGCTTTAAAAGCTTTTTGTTTGACCCTCTCTTCTTCTTACAATATAAGGTATTTAATTCTACAACCAAACACACACACACACACACACTTCAAAGTAGAATGATTATATCGGAATTTTAAAAAATCTATAAATTGGAGAATCATACATTTATTTCAACAGCATATTACAAATCTGGTTAATTTGTGGGGGCAGAAGAGATATGTGCATGAGAAAGGCCAATAAATATGTTGGAATTTAATAAACAGAGTTGTTGTTTAGATAGAGAAGAAAATTTGAATTACAAAAAGCAGAATTTGCAAATGTTATCTGTAGAAATCTTCTTCCTTTTTAATTAAATGTTATGTATGGTGGAATCTTAAGATATTGATTTGACTTACTGGCTATATACTGACTGGTTTAATAAATTATGTTATGCTTGACTTGATATTTATCTAAATACTTATCCATAACCCACTTTAGTCAAAAAAATAGAAGTAAGAGGAACTTGGGGTGGGGGAGTTCATATAATTCAGGAGTAGTTTTAGAAAAAATTGTGTGGTTTCTAAGAGTCAGTACTGATTTGATGGCACATAATCAAAGCTATATTTCCAAAAAATCATATCTTATACTTTTCAAAATGAATTTTAATAAATCTCTGATAAATTTATTATTGGAAATAATAAGCAGAAAAGCTAATGAGAAAAGATACTCAACAGGAAATGGGAAAAATGCTTAAAACGTGTGTGAGAGTTCATAAAGAAATAGGTATTTAAAATACCTAAGGGGAAATTAACACATACTAAATTAAAAACAATTAACATTGCCTGGTCACCCATAAATATTAACAAAAAGTGTTGAAAAGAAGACAAGAAGCAACTAGAGGAACTGAGAAAGAAAGAGAGCAGAACTGGAGAAAAAAGCAAGCTTCAGGCAACAGGAGATGTATTCAAATTTTGAGAGGGGAACTGCATCATGGCTAATAGTATTATGGCCAATCCATAGCATAGAGATCATTTTAATAGACAGCACCACACAATATTTATTATATGTTAATACCAAGTTTGCTTTCTTACTTTCTCAAGTTTATTTCTTTTTAAACTTATTGGTTTGTTTGTTTGTTTACTTATTTATTTATTTAGGCTGCCCAACTTCTCTCAGTTACTCTAGATGGCTTACAGGGATGAAAACTCAATAAAAAAGCCAATAAAAAGCAATAACCCCTACCCTCCTGGCAACAACAATCAAATGAGCCATTTGATGGATTCCATCCCACACTGGGGTCACAAGGTCCATTGACAAAACCAGGTTCTCAGGGCCTTGCAAAACTGTGTCAAAGTGGTGGGAAGCAACTTTACCTTGTGGGGGATAATATTTCACTGGGATGAAGCCACTATGGAGAAAGCCCTTCTTTTGGATCCTGCTAGGTGGAGCTTTTTAAGAGTGGAGACCCATAGCATTCCCTGCCTCCCTCCTCTGGCAGATTGGGAAGATGTGACTGGGAAAAGATGGTCCTTCAAATATTCAGAATATCTAGATCAAATGTCTCTAGGACTCTTGTAATTATTTATGTAATATATGTAATAATATATCAGTTGTAATTTGCTGATATGGATTTTCTTCAGCTTACTCTTACACACGTGCATGCACACATGCACACGCTCACACACATTTTCCCCCAATAAAATACATAAATATACCAAGTTTTCTTTTGAAAAACTCTTTGATCAATTTGATGTGTACAGAGAAGCCAAAGAAAACAGTGATTGGTTTCACACCCATGAGTCATTATTTCATTCTATAAAAAAAGGATTATTTCAAATTCTTTAGCTTCCTACATCAATGCCAATCAAAGAACATCCTTGTGAAAACCACACCCATAATCCACAGATCCATTATAAAGTGATATACTCAAGGTGACATCACTGTCAAGATAAATAAAAACTAATGCAGAAACTAAAAAGGCTACGTGTTTGCTGTATTCATTATAGTATAATGCCCTGACTGAGTTGTAGATCCTCTGTACTTAAACATATAAACAAAAATCTAATAATTATTCTTCAAAGAATAAAATAACATGGCAGATCTCACATTTCAAACAGTTCACAAATCATCCTAGGATAAGCTTCCTCTGCCAGAGCATTGTATGTACATGATATTCATTGGTTTGTTGTTTGAACAAATATGTCCTAATTTCACTGCTTGAATAGCATAAATCCCCATTGTCACTTTCATTCATTTGCAGCAATTTGATCTGCTGTTATTGAACTATTATCTATTCTTAAGTTTACTTTATATTCTCACTGTGTGTATATTTGTCTTAACTAGTAATTTCTGAGACAGGTTACTATTAGCTTCATTTTATTCATGGGAAAAGGGAAAAGCTTTTATGTCATAGCATAAAAGCATTTGGCATTGAATGCATGGACATACTAGATAGACCTAGATCTTAGATATGGAGGGAAGGCATCAAATGGCTTGAAGGAACTTTTGCAAAAAAAAAAAAAAAAAAAAAACTGAGTGGCTAAAGAAAAAATACCCTTTACACTTGCAGTGTGAAAGGTGGAATGGAATGGAATGAATAAGGCTGTCTAGCTGGAGTCCTAAAGTGAAATATTCTACATTGTAATGAAAAACCTAAACTAAGAAAAATGAAAAGAAGTGGTAATATTTTTTTATGATTAGGCTGAGACAAAGGAATCGTAATTTGTTTTTTAGATATGCAGAAGGAATGAGGACAAATAAAGTATAATGGATTAATAAACCTGGAAATAGTGTTTCAGTGTTACCAATGGATTACTTCAACATTTATATCTATTACACCTAATCTAACCCTATTAGGAGAACACATAGGGTGAACCGGTAGTGGTAACGGTGGGAGGCTCTGCCCACCTACCTAGACACTTCTGCGCATGCACAGAATCTTTTTGAATGTGCAGAAGTATTGTGACCACACATGTGTGCATGAGCAAGCCAGTAGTAAAAAAAATGGAAATCAGGAGGAACTAGCATCACGATGACACGACGTGCGAACCTGGAGCTCCAGGATCGCAGTCAATACTTTTATCGCTGGACGGTCCTTTTGGACCTAAACCATCCTGCAGAGATGGTGACAGGGAAGAGTACATCCTGCTGATCTCAGGGACATCACAAAGTCTCTGATTGATCCAAGGGAACCTCTTCATGCCAGCGATAGAAGTGCAGCCACTGAAGCTGCTGAAGTTGGGACAGCTCCGGAATGGGAGGAAAGCTGAAAGAGAAAATGTGCCATTTGGTGAGGAAATTTTATTATTAGACAAGAGACTACTGAAAAAAATCAAAGTTAAATCAAATTTGAAAACAGAAGAAAGTAAGCTACAAAATTAAGCTATGTTAGACAGTGTGTTATCCTTGTTTTTTAAAATCTTTTTTCATGGATGGAGCTTTTGTAAATATTTCCTACTTTTTTAAACTGAATGGATTAGTTTTTCTTCTTCTCCTTTTTATTTCTTTTTCTATACCAATGGATTAAGAATTTTTTCTTTTATTTTTACAATGTTGGACTGGATGGTTTTTTTCTCCATTTAAGAATATTTTTTTCCTTTTCTCTGTAAGTTTTGATTATAAAGAAGATATTAAAAGGAATACAAAGAGGACTGTAACAATAGAAGGAAAGGAAGTAACACTGCCACTTGGAGTAAGAAGAGCATGGGTTGTTTATACAGATGCTCTTTGGAAGCTCTTTCAATAGCTGGAGTGGAAAGAGGAGAGACCTTGACTTTGAAAGATTATAAATGAACTCACTTCAAATCTAACAAAAAGCTTTGAATGTTATAGTGGCAGTGTTTATAAATTGGAAAATGGCACAATAAGAAAAAGAAACCTTAACATTGCAAATGATTATGTTTGGAATTCAAAAGATCTTAGCAGTAAGAAAAAAATGAGAAGAGATTGGAGAATATAGAATGCAGCGCAGTAAAATTTGATGGAAAAATTGAGGATGTTTATCAAATGGAAAAAATGGAGGACAGAGTTCTAAAAATTGAGGGAAAAAATAATCAAAGAAACAAGAAAACTGTTGATATTGATAGTAAACTGAGCCTGGCTAGAAATGAAAAGAGTGGAATATGGAAAGAGGAGCTAGATGGACTGGAACTCTATTCCAGACTTCAAAGTACAGAAGCAAAAAAGAGAGAAAAATTGATGGAAATAAGGAGAGAAACTTTATCAGAAGCACAAGTGATAACTAAAGATAAGCTGATTGAAGAAGCAAATGGGGGTTTTTGAGTTTATATAAGAAATGAAATGAACAATAACTTGCAAAGAGAAGTCTATATAAGACTTACCAACAAATTAATCAGAATGCTAATGCTACAAATGGCAAGAGACATAAGTCTGCACTATTACTGGAAAGACACAGGTTGATGTAGTGAAAGCTGATAATAAAAATTAAGTAAAATTTAGTTAAATTTAGAGTATTATGTATAAAATGAAGTGATAATGGTTATAGTTAAATAAATGATTGCTAATGATAATAATGCATATATATCTATTGGTGTGTTAAGAGAAAATTCTATATAAATTGCAAATGGAGACTATGAAAGGAAGTTTAGAAATTAAACATAATCAACTTTTTATTTACAACACGTTATAAAGATGCAATTTTATTGTAGGATGTTGGGAGAGGTTAATGCCATTATGTGGTTTGCTTTGAACTGGAATATTTCATATAAAAGTATATAAAAACACAGTCAAAGAAGGCTGAGATATGATGAAAGCAATGTATATAAATACTGCATACTTGATTTAAAAATATGTGATTCAATATGAATTATAGATGATGACTGTGGAAGGGATGCATGGAAGTTTTTGTAGCCAACTGTCATACTTTCTACAATTTGTAATGGAAGATGGTTTTGTGTTTTTTTGTTTTTGTCTGTTTGTGTTCATTTAAAAAAAAAATCTTCCAAAACAAAAATGGAAACCCACCACTGCTGCAGAATACTGTCTCTTTACAGTGATAGAAAAATTGACTAAGTTAGATTGCAGTTGATTTTTTAATATTTGGAATATTCCATTTCCATTAAAAACAAGTGGAACATAGCACATTTATTAATAAATGCCATCAACCCTTTTGGAGTCATTTTTCCTACAGCAGGGAGAAATGAAACAGGCACAAGCTGCAATATAACAAATGCTCCGCTCTGATCTTAATAGGCTAATTGCTTTCTGACTATTTTATCCTTCAGTGCAGCTTGTGCTTGGCCACCAGAGGCTTTACAAAAAAAACAGCTTTGTAATTTTCTATGAATTTCCCGTTGTCTATATGTGCTTTTCTTTTCTTTATTCATTTATTTATTTATCTAAACTCTGGGTGGCTCCCCAAAATTAAAACAACATATAAAATCATATTAAAACAATAAAACAAAAACATTAAAATGTTTAACACAAAGATCTGGTGTTAAATCAAGTCCTAATGTGCAGTTACCCAGTTTTATTCAATCTAAGGGTTCGATTTCCTTTTGCTTAATTTTTCCTTAACTAGGTGAGCATTCCTAGAGATGGGAGAAAGAGTAGAGGGACACCTTAAAGGTGGCTCTTGGTGAATAGATGTCATGGCATTCACTCTTTGCTGTTATTCAGTTCCACCATGGCCAATTAGAATAGGATCTCAAAATATCTGGACTTCATTAATAAACATCCAGCCAACAATATAGGCCTCTGCAAATTTTTCACTTCAAGTGAAACACTCCTTCGAAATGCCAAGCCAGGAAGTAATATGGCAGAACAGCTGGTTAAAGAAAACTGGGCTTGATATTCTATGCAGATATTCTAACAACTCACTTCAGAAAGTCCATCAATGCATCAAGATCAGTGGTGGGATTCACTTACCTTCCCTACCAGTTTGCAAATGTGAGCGCATGTGAGTGCTCATTTCACTCACACGGACCGCATCTGCACATGTATACCGCCTTCTGTGCATGCGCAGTACTTGCGTTTTAGTTGGAATGGGTGGGCAGAGCCTCCTGCAGCTGCCGCTACCGGTTCACCCGAACCAGAGAGAACCGGCTGAATACCACCTCTGATCAAAATCTTTTATGAGATGAGTTGTCAACAGGCCACACAGACATACAAATGTGCAGTAAAGTCTTCTGATAAATGATGAAGTAGAATGTTTAACATACTCTGTGTGAAGAGGAAATTATCATCCACAGGATACAAATATTATCTATAAGTTATAACCCAAAGGCAATATTTGTAATTATCTTTCTTAGCAACATTGTTTTCACTAGCAGCATTTTCAGCTTCTGACATACCTTAGATACTAGAACAACTTATTAAATCCTTTAAAACTAAAAAACTATTAATTTTTATACTTGTTATGGTTAAACCATTTTGATATGCGGATGTTAAGAAATGAGTTGAATAAAGAACTAGACGTTCCTATATTGCCTAGAAATGGGAAACTGTCTTATCTTGTATAGAATGTAGAAGGTAAGAAGGCAAGAAGGCCGACCGACCTCAAATTATGATTTTTACAACAAGAAATAATGTTTGCAGCTCATTGAACTCTATTACATTTGTTCAGAAAAGGACTCACAAAAATGGCACTTTGTTGGAGGTGTAATGAGTTTAATACATATGTTTCTGCAATGCCCTATACTTACAAGTTTTAGGAGTTAGTAGTGGCATGTATAAATTTGACTATAGAACCAAAGCTAAAATTGTCAAAGATAAAATTCTTTTGAATTATTACACCAATTTTGACAACATAAATGGATTTTGAATACTGTGGCCAGAAGACTGATACTACAGGATTACAAAATAAATGCTTGGCCCCATTTATTCAATAGATTGAAGACCAATGGCATTTGCAAAATGTCAAGCACCAGGGAAATCAGGAGAATCAGGTAGTTCAAAGGAGTGTAAAAAGTTATTGCAAACTTAAACTCTGTACAAGAATATGAACTACTAATGGTCAAGAGAAATTAGCAGGAGTAAAGAACAGAAAATAATTAAGTGTGGGCTGGTCTCAGATCTCTTGTGCGACACCGGGACTCATGACTGATAATGTGTTTGACCCAGGGGTGAAATCAACTTACCTTCACTACTGGTTCACAAATGTGAGCATGAGTGTGCCACCTCCGCACATGTGCAGGACCTTCTGCACATGCGCAATGTCCAGGTAGATGGATGGAGCATGCTACCAAATGCACTTGCAAAGGTAAGTAGAACAGCAGGGGGGAGGGAGGGAATCCATGGTATTTCCAATGATCAGCTATGCCACACAATTTAGATTAGCTAGAAAGCAGGAAATCTGATGATTCTAGCTAATATAAATCACACATCATAGCTGATCATCAGAAGTAGCATTTTTTACTACCTGTTCAGGTGAACTGGTCCGAACCGGTAGCATTTCACCCGTGGTTTGACTCTCCTTCTGGCTCAGCATGGCCATCTCCTATACAGTTGCCTACAGACATAGACTTTGAATAGACAATTACAATGAAATATGAAACTCGTTTATACAGAATACATTATTTTGACTACAGGACACTACAAAGGCACAGCTAATAATGACAAGTGGGATTGCCAGAATTGCCATTTTAAGTCAGAGTAGACATGTGACATCACACCTTACAACTATACCAGTTAGCAAAGGAGTTACAAAGGAGGTATTATTTGCCATCAGTAAGTGAGGGTTACCTTTATTGTGAGCTAGGAGACTAACCACACCAGGAACAGGGAGAAGACTTTATGGGAAGGTACGGGGACTTGTGATTTATCAAATAATGAGCTTTTAGACAGATAGAAAAACAAAAAGAAAGAATGAATAAATAAAAACAAGGAGATATCAAAATTTTGATGTTTCCAGTGGTGGTAAGTAGGAGCTATAGTTTTGGAATGAAAGCCTGCCACCTTCTGGTTACTCAGGAAACACCTGTACAAAAAAAGTTCATTTCCAACTGAAGTCTCTCTTGATCTGATTTTGTGGTTTTGGGCACACTTGAAAATTAAAATTATGCCTTTATTTGTGTGGATAAAATTGTCTTTACGGGAACAAAGACTTCATTAAAGCCCAACAATTATTATCCTTGATTGAAATGTGGCTTATGTTATTTTGGAAGCACAGTTTAGGGTCCTATAACTGACCATGGTTTTATTTCTACAACTCTTATATGTTGCAATTGTAGCTTAAACACAGTTGGGTTCATCTGTATTTAAATTATACTAAGAAGACTCATTTCAGATCTATGAATCTACTTTGTTATGCTAGGCTCATAAAATCTAAGACATAAGAAAGTTAAGAAGGAAACCAGATGAGGTATAGAACGTCTGAAATAAAGAGACTTCCTTCTCTTTTTCCACTAAAAAAAGGGAAACTTCTTGACATGGGCCAGAGAACAAGGTATTAGCAAAGAATTCAGAGTAGAAATGAGGTTCTTGTAAAAAAAATATGAATGAGCATAAGGGAAGAACAAGTAGCAATATCTCTAGGCCAGATAAATAGGAAAAGAGGAAGAAATCATATATGGAAGAGGCTAAAAAATAGATCTTTTTTCAGAATTGCTCAGCAGCCTAACAATTTGAAGAAGAAAAAATTGAATCCATAAAGTAAACCAAAACTGTGGAGTAATGGAGAAATGAAACTAATCCAAGCTTATAAGTAGTCCCCATTTAGTGACCAGAATTGGGACTGTCAACTCAGTTGCTAGGCTAGAAATTACATGACCATGACAGGTTTATAATCTTATTTCCCATTTTGTTGTTAAATAAACCATCACATGACTGCAACTTACGCTTTTACTGTTGTGTTCTTTATTAACTCTGTTTGTCTCAAGTAAGTTGTGGTAATCACTTAACTCTGGGATTCTGCAGAGTTGTAAATGCATGCCAAGTGGAAAGCACCTCAATGATGAGCATGAGGGAGGCAACTGTTGGTAGTAAATGCAAAGATTGGTTGCAAAGCTTTTATTTTTCACGATCATAACTTCAAATGATCACTAAGTGAGACAATCGGTAAGCAGCAGCAGCCTTACTGTAATGATAATCATCATCATCACCTTATAATGCCTTGGTAAAGCCACATATGGAATACTGCATCTAATTTTGCTTGCCATGATGTAGAAAAGATGTGGAGACTCTAGAAAAAGTGCAGAGAAGAGCAACAAAGATGATTAGGGGACTAGAGGCTAAAACATATGAAGAATGGTTACAGGAACTGGGTATGTCTAGTTTAATGAAAAGAAGGACATGAATGCGGTGTTCCAATATCTCAGGGGCTGCCACAAAGAAGAGGGAGCCAAAGCATTCTCCAAGGCACCTGAGGGTAGAACAAGAAGCAATGGGTGGAAACTAATCAAGGAGAGAAGCAACTTAGAACTGAGGAGAAATTTCTTGACAGTTAGAACAATTAATTAGTGGAACAGCTTGCCTCCAGAAGTTGTGAATGCTCCAACACTGGAAGTTTTTAAGAGATTGAATAACCATTTGTCTGAACTGGTGTAGGGTTTCCTGCCTAAGCAGGGGATTGGACTGGAAGATCTCCAACGACCCTTCCAACGCCATTATTCTAGTCTATCATCATCATCATGCCTGCAATATTGAATTTAGCAGTTACTGTATAATATGGTAGCCTGGGGAGGATTTTCTTCAGCTAAACTCCTTAAAAGTAATTTGAATTGCTAGGTCCCATGGTTGATAGGCTTGTGGGCACACACACAGGTGAAACTCGAAAAATTAGAATATCGTGCAAAAGTTCATTTATTTCAGTAATACAACTTAAAAGATGAAACTAATATATGACATGCAAAGCAAGATAATTCAAGCCATGATGTGTCATAATTGTGATGATTATGGCTTACAGCTCATGAAAACCCCAAATCCACAATCTCAGAAAATTAGAATATTGTGAAAAGGTGCAATATTCTAGGCTCAAAGTGTTCCACTCTAATCAGCTAATTAAGCCATAACACCTGCAAAAGGTTCCTGGGCCTTTAAATGGTCTCTCAGTCTGGTTCAGTAGGAATCACAATCATGGGAAAGACTGCTGACCTGACAGTTGTGCAGAAAACCATCATTGACAACCTCCATAAGAAGGGAAAGCTTCAAAAGGTAATTGCAAAAGAAGTTGGATGTTCCCAAAGTGCTGTCTCAAAACACATTAATAGAAAGTTATGTGGAAGGGAAAAGTGTGGAAGAAAAAGATGCACAAGCAGCAGGGATGACTGCAGCCTGGTCAGGAAAAGGCCATTCAAAAGTGTTGGGGACTTTCACAAGGAGTGGACTGAGGCTGGAGTCAGTGCATCAAGAGCCACCACACAGACAGATCCTGGACATGGGCTTCAAATGTCGTATTACTCTTGTCAAGCCGCTCCTGAGCAACAAACAATGTCAGAAGTGTCTTACCTGGGCTAAAGAAAAACAGACTTGGGCTGTGGCTCAGTGGTCCAAATTCCTCTTTTCTGATGAGAGCAACTTTTGCATCTCATTTGGAAACCAAGGACCCAGAGTATGGAAGAAGAATGGAAAGGCACATACTGCAAGGTGCTTGAAGTCCAGAGTGAATTTTCCATAGTCTGTGATGATTTGGGGAGCCATGTTATCTGCTGGTGTTGGTCCACTGTGCTTCATTAAGTCCAAGGTCAACGCAGCCGTCTACCAGGAGATTTTGGAGTTTGCTTCCTTCCGCAGAAGAGCTTTATGGGGATGCTGACTTCATTTTCCAGCAGGACTTGGCACCTGCCCACACTGCCAAAAGCACCAAAACCTGGTTCAATGACCGTGGGATTATTGTGCTTGATTGGCCAGCAAACTTGCCTGATCTGAACTCCATAGAGAATCTATGGGGCATTGCCAAGAGAAAGATGAGAGACATGAGACCAAATAATGCAGAAGAGCTGAAGGCCACTATTAAAGCATCCTGGTCTTCCATAACACCTCAGCAGTGCCACAGGCTGATAGCTTTCATGCCACGCCACATTGAGGCAGTAATTGCTGCAAAAGGGGCTCAAACCAATTACTGAGTACATATGCATGCTTATACTTTTCAGAGGTCCGATTTTGTTCTATGTACAATCCTTGTTTTATTGATTGCATGTAATATTCTAATTTTCTGAGATGGTGGATTTGGGGTTTTTATGAGCTGTAAGCCATAATCATCACAATTATGAGAAATCACGGCTTGAACTATCTTGCTTTGCATGTATTGAGTCTACCTCATATATTAGTTTCACCTTTTAAGTTGCATTACTGGAATAAATGAACTTTTGCACAATATCCTAATTTTTCAAGTTTCACCTGTATACAAGTTATATCCAAAAAGGTTAGAAACTTAGAAATATGATTCCAATACTTAAGAAATTTAATAGATGTAATGCCAGGAGTTATAGAACTAACAGCCTGATTGATATTGATGTGAAAAGAATAATTCAGATATTAGGTTTGTGCTAAATTTAGCAATTTGGAAACCATTATCAGATCCATGAATTCCAACCATCCCTACCAATCACTTTTTTTCAGAAACACAAATATTGGATAGAAATTGTAGCTAAAGAACAGGCAGATTTAAAGGAAAGGCCATAAACTATCATTGGTTCTACATTACCAGATAAAGAAATCAGTTTCTAACAATTGACAATTGTTCCCAACTGTTACTAAATTAAGTGCAACCTTTGACTCTATAAATGAGTCAATTTATAGTGCAAATTGATAACATTTATGACTTTGAGGCTCTTGATACTTATTAAATTTAAATAGTATAACAAGGAACTTTTTTCTGATTTTGTGCAATCTTCAGTAGAATTCTAATAATAGGAAAAGTTCCTGTAACTAAAGAAGTGCGTAAAGGATCTATTTTGGGTTATGTTTATTTAATTTTTACATAAATGTCATTGGACTCTTTAGAATTCAAATTTTTATAATTTCATTTAATTAGCAATGTTGATGTCCAAATCTGTTTTAAATTTTCATAATATAATTGAATAAATGTACTCAATGCATTAAAAATTACAGATTAGCAACAATGTCAAGAATCCCATTAAAATCCAACATATCTAAAACAGTCAAGAACCACTGCAAACAATAGCTTCTCTGAAGCCATGTAACACTGAAATAAAGTTAAGACTTCAGTGCAGAATTTTGGTTAGAAAGCTTGATGGGCTCCATCTTCAAGATTAAAGAAAGGCAAAATTGTATTTCACAGATGAAGTCCACTGGAAATCCACTAAAAATGGACAACATAGCTTTTTGAAAGTTCTAATAAGTAATTTTTAAATTTTTTTTTGATGAACCTTTCTTTCCAATGAGAGATTTATGAATATATGGAATTACACCTCCACCAGCTATTGTTGCTTTGATGAATGAATTCAGTTCTTCATCACCTCTTATTGCAAGCTTCAAATGACGAGGAGTAATCTGCTTTACCTTCAAATCTTTAGACACATTCCCTGCCAGCTCAAGAACCTCAGCTGTAAGGTACTCCAAGATTGCAGCACTATACACAGCAGCTGTAGCTCCCACATGTTCTCGATTTCAGGTGCCAATGAATACAACCAACAGGAAACTGTAAGCCATCTCTCTGTGATCGGGAAACAGTCTTGGTTTTCGTCTTTTCGGAGTCCTTCCCAGCTTTTCCTCCAGCCATTTTCAATGAGGTGATTCCGCCTGCTGGAGGAAAAATGAAGAGGATTGTCTACTTTTTCGGTTATTTCTATTGCCGCCTCTGCTATTTAGCGACGGCTCCAGTTAAAAACTGCCATCATTGGACTCTATATAATTCAAATTACCACACATTTTGAAAATATCACCCAAGCCAAATTAGGCATGTGAAAGTGTGTCTGGACAAACATAGTAAGATGTCTGGTGGAAATTGATGGGATTAAGAATTTATGAAAGAAATATTACATCTGGTTTTTATTATCCAGGCCTTGAGCCCTCTGAAAAGAGCTTTAACAGCAGTTTTTAAATAGAGCTTTAGATACATGTACCCCAAATAATATTGCTGTCATGATTGCTAGGGAGTTGGCAGTGGACAAGAGAATCAAAGTGATGTAAACAGCATTTGGCCTGCAATACATGCCCTGTCTCTTTCATACAACCATCATGATGTGACAACCCCTTTCTCAAAAAAGGAACGGAAGTTTTTCATTATCTCATTTAATGAATAGAAAAATATCTAATATTTAACATGAAAGTTAAATATTACATAAGCTTATCTTTCAAGCAAATCGAAAGTATGGTTGCTTTGCTGGTTTTATTGCTTGCCATCTCATAAAAGATCTTGTGAATAATCCATCATCCAAAGTTTCAGTTTCTGATATTTTAACTACATACTGGTAGGTTCAAAATAAGGAACAAAAGATTCCACAATTTTCTCCTAACCCTTTTCTTCCTGTGCCTATTTAAAGAAGAAGAAATAAACAGACCAACTGTTAAATTGATGTTGTTGTTTTTTACTTCCTTCAGACTGTTCTTGCCCGACCATTGGATTTTATCTAGAGCTAAAATAGAATGCAATCAGACCCAGTTATCATACTGTATATGATATTATATATGATCCAGCCATGTGCCAAAACCTACTTGACATGGATGTTTTGGAATGAATCAGTGGCAGAATGAAGTTTGGTTTGGTTTGGTTTGGTTTGGTTTGGTTTATTAGATTTATATGCCGCCCTTCTCCCAAGGACTCAGGGCGGCGTACAACATTAAAAAACACATATTACAAAATTTAAAAAGAATTAAATAGAATATCCCAAACAAACCCAATTAGAATTAACAATCACATTTTTAAGAAAATTCAATTAAAATCAATAATTTATTTTGTTTTGTTCAGGCCAGGCTGGCTTGCTGGAAAAGCCAACTTTTAGTAAAATGGATACTGACACAGTACCACATATAAGCCTGGGAGGCGTTTTGAGTAATTTGATTTGGAATAGCTCACAAGATAAACTCTGCTTGTAAAAATTGTCCTGATATTAGGAATTATAGTTAAAAATCATTAATTCTCCTTTAATTCCATTCAGAACAATACCATCACTTCATTTAGAGCTTTATAATTCTGCAAGTTGCTTATCAACTGAATTCTACAATTTTTTAATTAATATTTTCACTGACAATGGTCACAAAACAATATGGGAATTAATGAATTTTATACCATCAGCTAAAATGTGAACTGCAACTGGAAAGGTGGGAACCAAGAAACATCAAAACACACTAAATCATTGTGTAAATCCAGTGCCCTCAACAGCTCAACTTGAGAAACAGGTTGCAGGAAATCTACAACCAAAGAGTAGGAGAAAAACGTTTAAACTTGCCAAAAGTAGTAATAAAAATATTATTTCAATATGTAAGGAACAAGAAGAAAGTCAAGGAAACAACACTAATAGCAAGGAGGTGACAGGCAGGAGAGAGAAAGCACAATTGCTTAATTCCTTCTTTGCATCTATTTTTTTAAAGGAAGAAATACCACAACCTATGAAAAGTAGCACCAAGGCAGAGAAAACATATGTACAAATCAAAATGGGCATGGAATTAGTAAGAAGATACTTATACACCAGTGATGGGTTTCAACATTTTTTAGAACCTCTTCTGTAGGTGTGGCCTGCTTTGTGGGAGTGGCTTGCTGGCCATGTGACTGGGTGGGAGTGGCTTGGCAGTCATGTGACTGGGTGGGCATGGCCAACTTGTAAAATGTGGTGAAACTCACTTAATAACCCTCTTGCTTAGCAACCAAAATGTTGGCTCAGAAACTTTGGCATTTGAAGCATGCAAGTCTTAAAGCTGTCAAGTTACAAGATCCTTGCACCACTAACTCTTTAGGAAAAAAAACCCAGGGGTGTTAAAACTTGACAGCTTTAAGACTTGTGGACTTCAACTCCCAGAATTCCTCCTCCAGTCATGTTGGCTCAAGTCTTAAAACTGTCAAGTTACAAGACCCTTGCATCCCTAACCCTTTAGAAAAAAAAACCCAGGGGTGTTCAAACTTGAACACTTTAAGACTTGTGGACTTCAACTCCCAGAATTCCTCCTCTCGCTCTTCATCTTGATGATGTGCGGATGGGCGGGGGGGGAGGGAGCTGGAACTGGATCTAAACGGCACTGTAGATTACACTTGATCTTAGCCAAAAGGCTGAGAAGCACTGTAGATTTGTGGAACCTCTTCTATAGAAGAGGTTAGAACTGGCAGGAACCCACCCCTGCTATACACCTTGGATGAAAGCAAATCACCTGGGCCAGATGGTTTGCATCCCAAGTTTTTGAAGCAGCTGGCAGATGTAATTTCAAAACCACTGAATGTAATCCTTCAAAGCTCATATAGCACAAGGGAAATAACAGAGCTGATGTGGTTCCAGTCTACAAAAAGGGAGAAACATGGATCCAGGAAATCAAGAGCTGATCAATACCAGGGAAAATCCTGGAAAGGATAATCAAGCAGAGGATTTGTGAACACTTACAAACAAATAAGGTGATTATTCTATGTGAGCATGGGCTTTTTAAAAAATAAAGTAACTAAATTAGTGGATCAGTGAAATGCTCGGGCATGTCAATCATTTCAGTCATGGTTTTCCCAAAGGTACTTTCCAAAATGCAACTGGACTTTCTTTGTTTTTTCTTTGGAGATGTTTTGCTTTTCATCCAAAAAGCCGAATGAACTAAAGACGTTTCTTGGATGAGAAGCAAAATGTCTTCAAGAAAATAAGGAAATCTAGTTGTCTTTTGAAAAGTACTTTTGGGATGGCTGTGGACATGATATACTTGGACTTCAGCAAAGCAAGGCTTAACCTTCTTAGTAACATAGAATAATATTGGATACAGATAGCACCATCACCAAAGAGCTGTTATGGTGCAATGGTTAGGATACAGCATTGCAGGATAACTCACTGCTCACTCCAGGAGTTTGATTCTGACCAGCTCAAGGTTGACTCAACCTTCCATCCTTCCAAGGTCAATAAAATGAGGAATCAAATAGTTGGGACAATATACTGACTCTGTAAACTGCTTAGAGCAGGGTATAAAGCACTGAGAAGCGGTATGTAAGTGCTTTTGCTATCACCAGATGGATTCACAATTGGCTAACCAATCACACTTAATAGATATTCCCCAACAGAACTAGCTCTAGATGGAGAGAAGCATTAAATAGGGAACCTCTTAGTTCAGATTAGGGGCTAGTACTCTTCAACATCTTCATAAATAATCTAGATGACGGGATAGAAGGGGAGCTCATCAAATGTGCAGATGAAGCCAAGATGGGAGAAATTGCTAACACTTTGGAAGATAGGCTCAAGATCCAGAAGGACTTTAGTAGACTTGAATACTGGACCCTAAGGAACAGTGGTGGGTTTCAAATTTTTACCTACCTATTTTGTGAGTGTGGCCTATTTTGTGGGCATGGCTTGGCGCTCATGTGACCGGGTGGAAGTGGCCAGCTTGTAAAATGTGGTGAAACTCATTTAACAACGGTCTTGCTTAGCAACCAAAATTTTGAGCTCAATTGTGATTATAAATTCTCTTTCTTTTTCTTTCTTTCTTTCCTTTCTTCTCTCTTTCTTGTCTTTCTCTCTCCCTCTTTATTTCTTTCCTTCCTTTTTCTTCCTTCCTTTCTTGTGTCTCACTCTCACTCTTTCTTTCTTTTGTTCCTTCCTTCCTTTCTCTTCTTTTCTTTCTCCTTTTCTTTCCTTCTTGTATCTCTCTCTACTTTCTTCCTTCCTTCCTTCTTTCTTGTGTCTCTCCAACTTTCCTTCTTTCTTTCTCTTTTCTCCTTTCTCTTTTTCTTTCTTTCTTTCTTTCTCTCTCTCTCTCTTTCTATCTTTGTCTCTATTTTTTTCTCTCTCTCTCCCTTCCTTCCTTCTTTTCTTTCTCTCTTACTCTTTCTCTCCCCCTTCCCCCCCACACACATACCTTCCACTTGGCAAAAATTTCTGTTTTGCCAGCTGGGAGGCTGGCAAAAAAGCCTTGTTTTCCCTGGTGCCCGCAGCTCTCGGAGGAAGGAGGCAGGGAAGCGAGCCCCAAGCCTCATCTCTGCCACCTTCCTCAAGAGCTGGCTTTGGGGATGGCCAGCCTCTCCCGCCACTGCACCCTTCACTCACCTTCCACCCGGAGGCTCTGCTGGGACAACTATCAAAGTAGTAACTGAACAAGTACTGAAGTATGAGCCATCAATATGTTGCAGCTGTCAAAAAAGCCAATGCAGTCCTACGCTGCATCAACAGAGGGATAGCATCAAGATGAAAAGTGAGAGCTCTGTTTTTCACTATACGGGTGAGACCATACTTAGGATACTATGTCCAGTTCTGGTCATCACAATACAAAAAGATGTTGTCATCCTGGAAAGTGTGGAGAGAAGAGCAACAAAGATGATAAAGGATCTGGAGACTAAATCATATGATAATAGTTTGAGGGAGCTAGTTATGTCTAGCCTTTTAAAGAGAAGGATTGAGAGGGGGTAATATGATAACTTTTCTTTTAGTATTTGAGGGGTTGTCACAAAGAAGAGGGAAATGACTTGTTCGCTAAGGCACAAGAGGGCAGGACAAAAAGTAATGAGTAAAGCAAAATTGAACCTAGAAGCAAGGAGAAATTTTCTAATAGTAAGAATAATAAATGGAATAGGTTGCGTCCAGGGGTTGTGGGTACTCCATGACTGGAATTTTCAAAAGTAGACTGTACAACCATTTGCCTAGAGTGGCTCTTTATGCAGAATCATAGAATTCTAGTTGAAAATCTTTGAAGTTCCTTCCATGCCTATAATTCTATGATTCAATGAGAGGGAGATTTACCAATATAGGGTGTGAGTTTATGTATAAATACATGACACCCCATTGTGAAAATTTCTTTGCACAATAAGCTTTCAACTTATTTAAATGGAGGTTGATAAACAAAGGATAATTATCCCTACATATGTTATCTAATTATTTTAAAAGATCTCAGAAAAAGAAATGAAGATTAAAGGAGTGAAGCTCTGCATCCATTTATTTAAAACTAAACAGGTTTGTTTGGTGGCATCTCTACAAGGCAACCAGATGACCTAGATGTTCCCCATCCAAAATGAGGAGAGGGCTCTAGTCTCAAAATCTGGACAGAACTTCAGAAACAGTAACTTAACAGCATGACATGTTCGACACTAGTACTCAAGAGATACACCAATCTTTGCGGAATGTATTTACTTAAATGGCTTTACACCTGGGGGGCACAAGTAGATTGCTCCTGGTTCAGCCTAGTTCAGCCAAAATGGTAGTGGAATTCAGGCCTGGATCGCAACAACCCAGGCCTACTATGCCCCCAAACTGGTCCCCTCAACACCGCCGGGCTGCCGCCACTTTGCTTTTTAGTGACTGAGCATGCGCAGTTCACTGTAAATTGTTCTGCATGTGAGGGTTGCAAACCGGTAGTAAAACCAGAAGCAACCCACCTCTACTGGGGGTCTGTCATTGTAAAATCATTGTGGTGAGCAAAAGATAGAACTAAATTAACTTTAGTACTAAAATTCAAGAACTTTCTAGAAATTATGTATCCATCACTACTGTACTGGGTCAATATAACAGGATATTTACATATTATATTCCACAAAAAGGTTGAAATGTAGAATCAGCAAAAATGTTGATTCATTTTATTTGATATTCCTCCCTAGCAATCTGAATAAGAAACTGCTAACCCAAAAAACAAGTCTCTCAGAATTCCCTTGGTAGCATTTATTGGAAGGAAAATTGAGATTCTAACATAATAGCAATAGCAGTTAGACTTATATACCGCTTCATAGGGCTTTCAGCCCTCTCTAAGCGGTTTACAGAGTCAGCATATTGCCCCCAACAACAATCCGGGTCCTCATTTTACCCACCTCGGAAGGATGGAAGGCTGAGTCAACCCTGAGCCGGTGAGATTTGAACAGCCGAACTGCAGTAGCCTGCAGTGCTGCATTTAACCACTGCGCCACCTTGGCTCTTCAAGAGTTTCACCATATTTTCAGATGAAGCACCAATACCTGTGGACAATTTAGAGTGGCAAAAATCTCATTCATTTTCTTATGGTCATACAAGGAAGAGGGCTGCAAGTCTGTTGCTTTTGTTAAACTGGGCCTGTCTGAATCTATTAATTGATCCAACTCTCATATATATGCTGTTGATGGGCTGAAATCTGGCGAATAAGTAGGGTTAACATGAGATGGTCTACACTATAGGTGTTATATCTTGCCCTTGTGAACTTATTAGTCAGCTGACATAGTCAGATTTTAAGTTAAATGAGGCAGAAGCTACACAGAAGATACTCATTTTTTCTCAAATATGATGACTACAGTTGAGGGATGAGCAATGGGCTAAAAACTTGTTTTTGATGTTTAAAACCATGAATTTATCTTTCAGGGTTGTCAAAAAAGCTACATAGAACAGTATTTTAATAGAGATTTAAGTAATCAACAGTCATTTCTGGCTACAACTTAATTGGTGGAATGAAAAACAACAACCTGATCTGTTCCCTGACAGCAGTTATAATTAGCCAGTGAGCATGTCATGATAAGTCAGCAGTCATTGGCCACCGACAGCACAATCAGTTCCCACCTATTGACAGGCAGTGAACAGAAAAGTAGTTTGCTAAGCAAAAATAGTGCTTGAATGAAAATAATTGGATTTATTATATGTGATATTCTCTTGCTTGTGATCTTTTCTTTTATTTACTCATTTCACTGTTTTTAATTGGTTTTGTAGCATGCATTAATATGCCATCCAGAATCAATTTCTGGGAGTTGGGGAGCCATGTATACTTGTTAATAAATAATCAACCTTGAAACTGGGCAATATATTTGCCTATAAGGCATTTTATTTTATTATACAATGTCATGGTCAAATAACCAATAAGCCATCTCTTACTGTCAAATAAAACTTTAAAAATTATTTTACCATCCTCTAAGTGATTTACTCTTAAATCTTTGCAGCAAGACCATTAGACTTATCCCATTACTTGTAATTGTGATTTCAATGTTTGGAAAATGCTGAATAATTTTAAAAAACAACCAAATACCTAGGAGCAGCTCAACATCCAATATCAAAATCTAATCTAGACTTTATTAATTAAGTATTAATGCAATAATATAGAAGCAAAGTGTAACCCTTCCTAAGTACAAGGAATCACCACTAATGAATTGATTGAATCCCACTTGAGTGAATAGACCTCACAAGAGTATTGGACACTAGGACTAAATGGAGTTCAACACGATTCATTTTTCTCTAATCAAAAATTTATGATAAAGGAAGATGTGCTCCTAAAAATTATATTCAAATAGTAGTAGAGTATTTAAACATATATTAATTGGGGAAATAGAAGCACCTGAACTGGAAAAATTAAGGAGCAAACTAGGGCATTTGAATCTAAAGGTGTGCTAGAATGAATGTAGAATAATTACAGAAAATATATCTGAGTATTAGGAAAGTAGAATGTGTGAGAAAGAAAATCAAAACAACTGCACCTCGGCTCTATTGGGTATAATTTGAAGTAGACAGGGGCTTTGACAGGCTTGCAAGGATGTAGCCTAACCACATCAAAGTACCTTCCATTTCTCTAGCAACTCCTGTTCTTTTTACCTTGACTACCTCAAAAGGCTGACAAAAGATTGCTGGGAAAGTTGTGTTAATAGCTTTGTAAATTAAGGGAAAATATGTATAACACTCCATATGTTTGTTCAGAAGTGCAATATGATATTCTACAGCATTAAAAATCTCCAAAAGATCTTTAAAATTCTATTTTTAATGAGACACAAGAGGAAAATGATTAAACTCATAACTAACAGCATGAAATATATTAGCCCTGTATTTCCTGGAATATTCGGACAAATCAGCTGAATTTTATGTTGTTCTGTTCCTTCTGTCATGCAACTCTTAAGGTAGCCAGCTTCTGTGTAGCTGGTGTGAAAATGCAAAATGGTGTTAATGTGCTGCCTTGAATGGAATGGATTCCCATTAGAATGTAATTAAAAATAAAATATCCCTAAATATGATTACATGTATGAACAATTGGCTTCGTTTATTAGAGATCAATCTAATCTGGCATGGAACTTTCATTCATTTCAGTGTCAAAAAGAAATTTTACACCTCAACTGGTTTTCTGGAAAATATAGCAATGCATACAGCGTGTACAGTATAGCAATATAATGGTAACGTTATATTGGAAGAGCATATATGGTAAAATACAATTACAGTTTTAATATGAACAGTTTGAATATACACAAGTTGTATTACATTAAGAAGAAGCAAAGTTATAAAAAAGAAAGTTTTCACACGAGTTTTACAAAAAAAAATGCTTGAATTATAATGAAAGGTTTGACCCAGACTACTCCACCTATTTTCCACCTGAACAAGTGAATAATCAAGGGGAGAGCCTAAATATGTGTATTAGGATTATCTAATAATTATTTTAATTATTTAATGATGGGCTAGTTAATCTGTTGACAAAATTATCATTCATTTGTGCATATGATGCAGTGTTAAACTGACATATAAAAGGGCAGAAAACCACTGTCCAAGAACAACCTCAGCTACATTTCTGCACAAGCAAGAATCCTTTCTGTTGTCTTGGAATCATGAGCTTCTTGAGCCAATCATCCAGACAAGCTTCTTCCTCCCGCAGTAACAGAGGAGGAACAAGAGTATCTGGTGGTGGATCATGCAGCTTTAGTAATAGATCAAGTAGCAGGCTTGTTGGTAGTGGTTGCAGCAGTGGTGGCAGTGGCAGTGGAGCATGGGGCATGTGCAACCTCAGTGGAGGGGCAGACAGCAGGAGCAGGTTGGCCTCTGGTGGCCTAGCATGCAGAGGCAGCAGATCGAGGACCATGAGTGCTGGATGGGGCACTTCTGGTTTAGCTGGGGCATTTAGTAGCTTTGCAGGTGGTGAAGGTGGCTTTCTTTCTGGTGATGAGAAGCAAACAATGCAAAATCTTAATGACCGCTTAGCAACTTATCTTGGAAATGTCCAAGCGCTGGAAGAGGCAAACAGTGGACTTGAAAGCAAAATTGCAGAATGGTATGAAATGTTTGGAGCAGGAAACCAAGGAGGACAACCACAAGACTATAGTGAATATTATGCCATTATTGATGATCTTAGGAATCAGGTAAGAAAAGAAAGAAGTTAAGTAGGATAGATCTTTTTTTTTAATCTTTTACCATATGATGATGCCATGTTAGTCTTAGGAGATTATGAGCCAGAGTGGTTTCTAATGTTTATTAACAGCAGGCAGTTCCTATTGCCAAGTTTAATGACCAGAAAATATCTGAGGAATGCTCTGCAGGAGAGGGGCATATAGTCTGCAAGGGGAATAGAGAAGGCATAGAATTCTTAATTGTGAATGCCTTCTTTGGAGATTCTTTTAACAGATTTGATACAAGGCAGTAAATTTTATTGCTTTCATCAATACAGTCTCAGTTTCAATAAAACAACACCCTCCTTTAAAGAGAAAAAAGTTAAGATAAGTGCCGCACCCCTGCAATTGCTCACAGTTTATGATATGACAATAATAAGATAACTTTTGAGTTCAGGAAACAACAAACTGTCTTGTTATGTTTTGGATGAGATCTTATTGAAAGTTCTTAAATTATGCTTGAAAGAAATCTGATATTTACTAATTATCCTATTTTATGTGGCAGAGTATCTTATATAGGAGAGCCAGTTTGGGGTGATGGTTAAGGCATCAGCCCACAAACCAGTAGACTGAGAGTTCTAGTCCCACCTTGACCACAAAGTCAGTTGAGTGACTTTAGCTGGTCACTCAGCCCTGGGAAAGAAGCAATGGCAACGATTTGTTAAAATCTTTGCCAACAAAATTGCAAGGAATTGTTTAGGCTGTAGAATGAAAACAACTGAACACAAGGAAAAAACCCTTATATAATATACATTTGCATTTACTAAATATGTCAACAATTGAAGTATTGAGTATACCGACCTAATTCCATTTTTAATAAGTCGTGGCGGCACAGTGGTTAGAATACAGTATTATGCAGACTAATTTTGCTGACTGCCAGCAATTTGGCAGTTTGATTTTCACCAGCTCAAGGTTGATTCAGCCTTTCATTCTTCCGAGGCTGGTAAAATGAGGACGCAGATGGTTGGGGGTAATATGCTCACTCTGTAAACCACTTAGAGAGGGCTGTAAAGCACTGTGAAGTGGTATATAAGTCTAAGTGCTTTTGCTATTGCTAATATATTTATTTAGAATTTATAAACCGAAGAGGATATGGCCCATCGCCTAGCTTTGCTCTGCTCTGCTTTTACACTCAGTTTAGAAAATTATGCAGTGGGATTGCAATATTAAAGTTGTTGAAAATCATCTATGTTAAATAACCTTTCTATGTTGTGTATTTTAGATAATTGCTACATCCACTGACAATGGAACACTGATTTTGCAGATTGACAATGCTAGGCTGGCTGGTGCCGATTTCAAACTCAAGTAAGTGGGAGGGAAATTAGCATATTTCCCACATTCTGGTTTTCTTCATGATCTAGAAGAATGTGCCTCCTAAAGTAAAGGGCTTTGCTGGTTAAAATTAAAAAAACATATCTTGAACAAATGAAATCTATTTCAATCCCAGCAAATTCCAAAGTATTTCATACAAGCAAATTCCAAATTCCTATTTAAGTTAACTATTAACTTTCAGTTTAGAGGCCGATGGTCATCATTGCTAACAATAACTGCCTATATGAGAGAGAATGAGGAATGCAATACTGAACTCAGATGTATTTTTGAATATTCTTACTTGCTATGGTTACAAATTCCCCTAACATGGTGCCATAGTGGTGAGAGGTCACAACGCAAATTATCTACTATAAATAACAAGGTAGTGCAGCAAATACTTTTTCTAATGCTCCATATTGCTCAGCAGCGGGTTAAAAGGGGAACTCCTCTCCAGCTCTCCATTTTATTCCTTGCCACTTAACAGTGGGACATGGCTATCATAAATATGCAATATTGTTTTAAAATAAATGTTTAACATCTGAAGAAAGCATTGAATGAAGACAAAGGGGGAAAAAGAGCCGAGGTGGCGCAGTGGTTAAATGCAGCACTGCAGGCTACTTCAGCTGACTGCAGTTCTGCAGTTCGGCTGTTCAAATCTCACTGGCTCAGGGTTGACTCAGCCTTCCATCCTTCCGAGGTGGGTAAAATGAGGACCCAGATTGTTGTTGGGGGCAATATGCTGACTCTGTAAACTGCTTACAGAGGGCTGAAAGCCCTATGAAGCGGTATATAAGTCTAACTGCTATTGCTATTGCTATAAGAGGGAATATATATTTTCCTCAGATGTATCAGGAGCTGACAACACTTTTGATTGCTTTTAGGTATGACAATGAATTGGCCATTCACCAAAGTGTTGAAATGGACACCAATGGCTTACGAAAGGCCCTGGAAGAAATTGAGATAACAAGCAGTGATCTTAAAGTGCAGATTAACAGCTTTTCTGAAGAACTGGAACAGATGAAGAAAAATCATGAGGAGGTACTATTTTGGGGCTCATTTATACATAAAAACAGGGGCAAATATATGTCAACAAAAACCAATATGTGAAAGTTTCAAAATGCGACCTGGCAAAACTCTCATTGGCTGGCATTAAAAGAATTGGACAGGATTGAACTGGATTGTTTCAGCAAAAGAAGAAGAAGAAAAAGACAATAATCTCCCTAATCCAACTCTAGTTGTGTATAAACAAGATGTTCATGTCAATCATGAATAGAATACAAAATGGGAGGAGTGCTGACATATTTCCCCCACTGAGATCCACTTTGGATTTGAGCCACATCTTTCTGGAGTTTGGACAAATACCAGTTATATCAATTTTGCCCTATAGGGTTCTCAGAAAATCTACCACTGTAATTTATTTTTTTCCTTAGTAAAGAATGAGAATGTGGGAGGGGAAGATTGCTATGGCATGTCATAATATTATTACAGACTTCAAATGACAAGTAGAATGGAAGATTTCATTCTTCATAGTTGATTCAGATATTGCTGCAATACAGAGCCTAAGTATATCTATATATATTCAGGAGAGTATTAGGTTGTCAAATTCAGTCTAAACAATTACTTACAAGCATCAAGGACAAATCCTGCACATTGCTGAGATGGATTTAAGTTTCCCCACCTTCAGCAACAAACACAGTGCAATTTAGGGATTATATGTTTGGTTTAAAATTTGCTATCTAGGTGTATTAATCTCCTGATCTTTAAATTTAATACATTGAAATATCTGGATAACATTGCTTAAATTTTTACCTTTCTAGAAATGAAAATTGAAACTATCATTGGTTGTCTCAATTGTCATCTGGGGGATTTATATTAATCTTACATACAAGCACATGCCAAATAAAAATTCCAAATTCCCTAAGCCCACTAGAAGGCATTTATTTGCCATTGCTTTCTTTGAGCATTGAATCATTGTATGACATGAAAGTGTGTGCTAAAGAATCCCAGCATCGTAATATTCTACTTCCAAGTGTGTTAGACATTGATTTCTGAACATATTCAAGAAAAATGAGATAGACTCAATCAAAACTTTCCAAGTCTGTCTTAATTGTTAAAAACGGAAATAAATTATTTTTTCTTCTTGATACAGGATATGAGAATGAATGATTCTACTGCAGCTGGAGATATCAATGTGGAAATGAATGTCACACCTGGAGTTGACCTGACTACTCTCCTCAATCAGATGAGGAGTGAATATGAGTTTTTGGCTGAGCAAAATAGAGAAGATATTGAGGCTTGGTTCAATGAGCAGGTGAAGTCTATCCTAATAATATTCTTCATAAAGATTATTTTTTTAAAACAAAATTATTTTTCATTAAAAATTGCGGGCAACAACATTTTTCAAATTCTGATATATTTCAGAGCCAAGAACTGAATAAGCAGATCAACACCAGTGTTGAGGAAGCCAGCACCAACAAGAGTGAGATTACTGAACTGAAACGTGCTTTGCAGACTCTTGAAATTGAATTGCAATCTCAACAATCACTGGTAAAAAAAATTTCTCCGGAAGTATTTTAACAGCTTTAAATTTATGAATTGATTAAATATATAATCTTCTCTTAAGACAAAGAAATTGTAGCATGTGAATTGGAGTGGATCCCTTTGTTCTAGATTCTAGCTGCAACCAACCCAAATTATCATAGTTTTCCATCTCTAATTCTTGACAATTTGAGAAATTGACCGTCAGGCAGGGTAACCATCAAGTACTACTAGACTATAACTCCCATTATCTCTGATAATTGCTATGAAGATGGAATTTAATACAATTTACCACTAACACCTAGAGAGCTAAACACAACTATCCACCACTGATTTAAAATACATAGAGACTTTATTAGCACTGCACACTTAGTAATGTTAATATGCTATTCTATAATCTAGTAAGCAATAGTAGAGGTGGTTCATTTTATTTCCAAAGAAGCACAAGAGTCTTCAATTAAATTTTTAACTACCAGCAGGGATGAAAACCTACAACGCCTGTAATAACTAACAATTTTTCCTTGACTCAGGTTTTCATTCCTCTATCCTCAGACATGTATCTCTATGTGTAAGAAGCAAAGAAAGAAATAGGCAGGACATATGAGCCTTTTAAAATTCCATTCATGATAGCATCAATCAAATCAGGCTATCTCCATTTTTCTTTCCCAAAGAGATAAATAGTAGCTGGGGGGCAGGGGGTGGCATCAACAATGGCTGTTCCCTAATTAATCCAGGAATCTTTGACTATGTACAGATAATCCAAATGTGTGAATATTTCCCACAATCAGGTTGTCTAGTAGCTGAAACTTGAAAGTAACTTGAAAGTAACTTGAAAGAAACTTGAAAAAAAAGAGAAGAAAGTATTCATATGGAATATACTACACAGAAAATGGCTTTGTGTGAAATTCTATAATATTTTACTTGCTTATTCATAAAGAACTCATACTAATTACTGCAGAAAAAGAACAGATACTTATATATTTTTTCCAAGAATTCTAACATGATCAAATGTACTTCATGTTATCTGTCAATCACATGTGATGTATGTATGTATATATGTATGTATGTATGTATGTATGTACGTATGTATATAACTTTATTAGGATAACAAATTATATATCTGAAAAATAAAAGCTACATTTATTCATACTCAATGTAGCATCTAAAAGCAGGTTATGAAAGAAATATATGAATCAATGCTATTTGATAGATGCTGCAGGTTTAATGGCTGCGGAATTCAAGTCCACACGTCGAAAAATCTTTGATACATACACACACAAACACACACACAGTTTAAAAAAACATAAAAACAAAAAAGACTTGGCACCATAGTTAAACTTTCCATGCAGTCCACCAGTTTGTTTAGATTCTTTCCAAGGGAACATTGATCTTGATAACAGAAAAAAAAAAGATTATTCAGTTACGTTTTGCATTCATACAGTGTTCATTTTGCATTCATACTATTTTATTTTTCCATCAGAAACAATCTCTTGAATCTACTCTAGTAGAGACAGAAAGTCAGTACTGTGCTCAACTGTCCCAAATACAAGAAGCGATTGGCAGTGTGGAATGCCAAGTACAACAGATAAGAGATGACATGGAGTGTCAGAACAGAGAATATGAACAGCTTCTGGATGTTAAGATCCGCTTGGAAAATGAGATTGACACTTACCGAAGTCTTCTTGATGGAAATGATGGGTAAGGTGAAAATTTGGAGAATATTGTATTTCTTAAAAATCTTTGATCTTGCCTGATCCAAGCTGCTCCCTGAAAAAGCACACAAAGACTTAGAGAATGGTAGCCTATCTTTAAAAGGTATTTCCTATTCTATAACATGAAATAGAAATGGGCTCTTCTCTCCCAACCAATAAAAAAAGCAAGCTTACTTTAAAACTTTTTGTTATATACATATGGTGTAGCAAATTGCATTGATCATTTCTACCCAAAAACTGAAATTAAAAAAAAAACACATTTTAGATTTTTCTACAACAAAATGTTTAAACAGTTTCTCTCTGTTTTTGTCTCTCTCTGCTTTTATATAATTTTGAAACCGGAAGTGCTGATAGAGCTACAGGAAGAAGAGACATGAGACATGAAGTAAAATCCAGAGTACAAACAGGTTCAAAATCTAGAGACCAGTCATCTTTCAGCCCTGGATCTAAAGCCTTAGGATCTCCAGATTTAAGATCCAAGGAATCATCATCAGGATCTTCTGGTACTCAATCCAGAAGTGGGGAATCTGCCGATCAAAGGTTCAAGAGACAAGACTATGCCACCTCTCCAACCCACTCCAAAGGTTCTGGAGATTCTAAACAGGCAGATAAATTGGGATCTGGAAACAATCCCAGAGGTAATACATTTTTATTATTTTATATATATTTACTTCCATATTTTGATAAACAGTGTTATCTTGCTATCCATTGAAGCATAAAAAATGTTGATTTGTTCCCTATTAAAACAGATTTGCAAAACTTAAGCTTACTTTAAAACTTTTTGTTATATATGTACATATGGTATAGAAATGCATAAGCTAAAGGCCAGCAGTGTTCTTTCCATAAGATATGTATTACGGGGTTATCCTGTACAATGTGGATACTGAAACCATGGAAGTTGGGTCTGGCAAATGGAACTCCTATTTTCTGCATATGCCAGCTCAATTTTCCTTTCCACACAAAACAGTTGTGATGAGCGCTGTAATGTACATTTGTATACCCTTAGGATACATTTCTGAGAGAACAGCAACAAATGCCTTGATAATATTAAAGTACATTTTTAAAATATAAGATTAGGTTCCATTAATTAATTGACACAAATACAATATTAACATTTGCTGACTGCTTATTCTGAGACACCAGATTTTCCTTATCTGATAGCCTATATATATATCATTAAATTAACGACTACCTAAAATGAAGCTGAATTTACAATTTAAATGGAGCTTCCTAGCCCACTAGAAGGCATTTATTTGCCACTGCTTTCTTTGGGGATTTTTAAAAAATTTACAAAAATTCTCAATCTATATTAGTTTCGGATTCTCTAGAAGATATTATTCAATATGCCTGGAGTGATAAAGACTGCAATTTATATAGAATTTTTTTTAAAAAAGTCATCAGAATGGGACCATTTGTTGCAGTAAATTGGGTCTATCAGTCAAATTATATAAAAAGTCTTAAATAATATTTTTAAATAGTAGTTGACATGTTCTTTGTTAAAAAATAATATTTATCCAACCCTTTATGAAAATAAAAGTTATAGGATCTTCTTCTATATAATTTAAAGGAATTATCAGGGACAAATATCATTCCTTTCCCATCATTTCTGAAACCTACTGGTGGCCATTAGATTATCAAGCTTTGTACAAATTTTGGTTGATGGAATTAGCTTCCAATATTTTAGACGTATATATTTTATTTAATCACTGAGAATTATTTGGGGAAAGATTCAATATGAAGCAATGAGTTGCCTGCACAAAGAACCAGGTTCAATCCTTAGATTTTCAGAATGAGGTTGTGATCCTTCTTTGCTGTAAAACAAACTAAGCACAATAAATCAACATTGGACAGCTTTATCTAAGCCACACCTTTTCTTTTCCTGTGAAATTGACTTAGAATTTAAAATAATTATTTTTCTCCTAAATCTCTGAATTCTTTCTTTATAGACCCTCAAAAAACAAGAGTGATCAGAACCATAGTGGAAGACAGAATTGGTGACAAAGTTGTCTCAACTCGTGTTCAGTCTGTTGAAGAAAAGCCCGTTAAATAAGCATCCTCAACTTTACTACAAAGTCTTCAAAGCACTGCGCTCAGATAGAAACAGATAGCTACCTTCCAAAATAGGATCATCTTCCTTCCTTGGCTTCTGCAACGGCTTCTTTTCAGAGCATATTTCTTCTTTGCAATTCTAGAATGAAAATGTTGACTTCATTTTTGGCATTCCGCAATAAACATTACATGTTGAAGCAAAAACTGTCATGTTTCATGTTGCTTACATATAAACTGTTGATAACATATTGCTCACAGTGTATGTCAGTAGTTGCCAGTTATCAATAAAGCGGCAAAATTAGAGTCCAATCAAATCCACCACAAAGACATTTGTTATATCAGGTAGCAATCACACTAATTACCCAAATTCTACCTGGCTGATGGTTTATGGTGGTCCAGTCATGCAAAATTATAATTAAGATATCAGTAATCATACTGCATAATTAAACAGCATTTTATGGAATGCCAGCATAATTTGAATAACTGCAATCTACATTCTATAAGCTTTTTAAAGTATATGTGGTTTTTATGGTTTTATTAGCATTTGTAGGCCGCCCTTTTCCCTGAGGGGACTCAGGGCGGCTCACAGAAAACCAGGGAAAGGGGAATACAACATTAAGACAACAACATATAATAAAATAGTAAGCAACATCCATTCATCATTCGGGCGGGGTAGCGATTCTTATCCCCAGGCCTGACGGGCGAGCCAGTTCTTCAAGGCAGTGCGGAAGGCCTGGACGGTGGAGAGTGCGGAAGGCCTGGACGGTGGGTCAAAAGAAACATAAAACATAATGTTCTACTTATATTCAAATGTTCAACTGAGACAAATGTTCCACTTTGGATTATAGTACTTTCTAGAGAACAGTTGTCAAACTCGATCACATCAGATGACGTATCATGACACATCGCAATGTTTTTTGCCTTTGTGGAATCGGCTTGCATGTGATGCATCCAGACTACAGGCTGCCAGTTTGACAACCCTGTTCTAGAGCAATATTTCTCAATCTTAGAAATTGTAGTCCTATAATTTGCAGGTCAACATGTTGATGGAATTGAAGTTCACACATCTTAAAAATGCTAAGGCTGAGAAATATTGCTCTAGAGCATCTCTGGATTGTAACAGAAAAGTCTGAATGAGAGCAATATTCTTGCTTTTATATCCAAGATATTCTTCATGTTATAGTCAACTGTCTAAATTAAGTTGTAACCACTACATTTGCTCAGAATCAAAGAAAAGGTGACAATAGTAACTGGGTTCATTAAACAATTTTGTGATCTATTTGGTTTTGGTTTACAGTGCCACAAACTCAGGCACTGCTAATTTTAAGACATGATTTATGACTTAATGATCTTTGATAAATATAACACAATGGAATCCTATACCATGTGTTGAATAAGAGCTGATCATATAGTACATAATCATATTTTGAGATCTGGGATATGCTACAACAGCCTTACCTGGATACCCTTCAGATTTCAGTGTTGCATCTCACATAATCCCATCCTAAAGACCATTAAAATATTTGGATTGTTATAGAACAATCTACCTGGAGATTACCAGACTGGGAAATAAAATGATGGTCATTTAATTTTAAGACCTAGATGAAAACAGTGGCAAATCTGTAGTTTTTATACTTGGCTAGAATTCACCTATAAATTCTGTGATGAAATGCATAGTTTGTTGAACAAGCTGCAGGGAGTCTATTTTACATATGAGGCTAATAGGCACCCAACACTTAAAGTTTTATGTTGCATAAATGGACCCACATTTAAAGATTGCATTGAATATCCAGAGCTCAATATCCTTTTTATAACTGATCATATTAACCTTGAACATAATTAATTATTGTACAGAGCTTGCTTTAATACTGAGTATATAAAATAGTTTTAAAACCATTGATTTAAAAACCATTGAGTGATCAAACAGAACATAGTTATCATGGAGTGTATCCTGAGCAATTCAGAGATATAAGAAACCCTTGTTTCTGATCATTTATATAGTAACCAATTTGGGATATTCACATATATTATGGCAATGTTATTGTTGCATTGTGGAGAGACCAAAATAAGGTTTGAGCTTGTGGCAAAAGAATCATGAAGTCTGATTCTGACATAGAGTAAAGAAAATATTCTTCAATATTTTTTTACCTCTGATCATAAAGACTGGTGTAAACTAATTTCTCTAGGACTAGACTACATTTATTCTAACATTAATACCCAATATATGCCAAACCCTTGTGACTGGCTAACCACTGCTTTTAAATAGGAGAGATCAGTTGTATTTTTAAGACTACTTATATATATTTCCATTTGATTAAGCTAGGTATTGAAATGTCTTTCATCTGCTGGATCTTTAATGACATGAAAGGGAAAGAAAAAAATGGCAAGAAATAAAACCATTGATATTTAACAAAGTACTTGGTGAAATAGCTTTTACACAAGAAAAAAAAATCAAAATAATGTAAGGATGCTTTTCCAGAAATAAACTAAGTCACATAGCTTTTTGTACCAACACCCAGAGTGAAAAAATAACAAAAAACCACTCTTCTCAAAAAAGGCTTGTACACCCTGCTGTTATGAAAGACTTGATTTCATAAATGCAAAAATAAAAATATGTATATAACAATGAGCTTTTAAAATGATGTAAAGAGTAAGATGTAGATAATTACTCAATCTTGCTGAAAAGTTAATGAAAGTTTTGGCCTGGTCAAATCCACCCATTCTCTACCTTAAAAGGGGGGAAAAAAGGAAAAGATGACAAATAGCCCAAGGGGAAATCAGCAGAATGGAATATCAGGTCTCATTATTAATAGCCATCAGTCAGATGGGTTTGAAATGATAAATTGGCCAAACAATGTAGGTATGAAATGACATTCCAATGAAAGAACACACCCTTAAAAATTGACATATAAAAGCTTGGAGATTATTCTTTATGATTCAGGTTCTTCTTGGTTGTCACTGGTTCATTTTCATATTATTCTTGAAACTCACTGAACATCATGTCTTACTTTGGCTGTGGATCTAGACAAATCTCTTCTTCTCGTGGCAGTGGGGCACCTCTGAAACTTTCTAGCTGTGGTATATATGGGTCAGGTGGAGGATCCAGCACAGGAATCTTTAGTAGTGGGGTAGTTTGGGGCTCCAGATCAGGATGGGGTAAAACCGGTGGTGGTGGCACTGGTAGTTGCTTCCATATCTGCAACTCTAACCCTGCTGGTGGTGATGTTGTTCTTCTATCTGGAGGAGAGAAAGAAACCATGCAGAATTTAAATGACCGTTTGGCTTCCTACCTGGCTAAAGTGCATGCTTTGGAAGAGGCAAATGGTGATCTTGAGCAAAAAATCAGAAATTGGTATCAGAAATCTGCAACACACACTAATGAAGGGCTCTACAATGATAGCAAATATAATTCTTCTATTGATGACCTTCGAAATAAGGTAAGTCAATTCTTCAATGGATTTTGAAAAATCAAATGAGGAATTATTTTACCATTTCAGGTTGTTTAGCAAATAGACAATGTAATCTGCAGAGCCCACACGCCAATATCTATCAATGTTTGGGAGCTTCATCCCACAAAGTTCTATTTCTATTGAAATTGGTGTGTGTGTGTGTGTGCGTGCATGTGCAATTGGAATAGATATCTGTCAACAACTTGTCTTGGTACCTCAATTACAAAAGCCTCTATTTATTCCAGAGGTAATGAAAATATTTATCATGGTATTGCATACTTATTGACCATAGACCACTTCTTAGCATTGCAAATTCAACTTTCTCCACTGCTGATTTAGAAAGTCATCCATCCATTCTTGTCAGTAAACTATACTAGCCTGACATCTGCTGTCCCCATTGCCAGTCTCCTATCTGCCTCTGTTACATCTGTTCCTAGTCACTGTACCCACTTGACTACCAATTTTTGATCAAGCTTAACAGTTTGTACACATTTTGACCCTAACCCTACTTTGTATGTTGGAATTGGGGGGAAGGGAGAGAGAGAGAGAAATCTTACTTTTAACATTGGTTGAACTATAGCAATAGCAATAGCAGTAGACTTATATACCGCTTCATAGGGCTTTCAGCCCTCTCTAAGCGGTTTACAGAGAGTCAGGGTATTGCCCCCAACAATCTGGGTCCTCATTTTACCCACCTCGGAAGGATGGAAGGCTGAGTCAACCCTGAGCCGGTGAGATTTGAACCGCTGAACTGCTGATCTAGCAGTAGCCTGCAGTGCTGCATTTAACCACTGTGCCACCTTGGCTCTAAAGGCAACTTAAAGTTATTCATGAGCATAAGGAAAATAATGGCAATGTGATGGGGGCACAATGGAAAAATGTGTTATCAGATTGTGTCTTCTCCTGATGAAAGGAAAGTGGAGAAAGATTTTCCAAGATTCTTCAGCAAAAACTGGACATGTGTTCTTTTGACAGTTATTTATAACAATTCTACCTCCCAATTCCTTCAAAACCATTTTTCAGATCCATGATTTTTTCTTTTCTGCCTAATTTAGAATGCTGAGATAGAGAGATATACTGTAAACCAATTTGTTTTCTCTCCAACCAATTAACCAGAATGCAAAATTTGAATTTCAGTCCATGCCCCAATCCCCTGACTTAAGACTGCTTTTAGAGTAACAAAATTCCCCTTCTTCACAGAAAAAGATCATTGGCATCCTATTCCATTCAACCTTTTTCAACACTTATTATGTAGATTAAAAATGAAAGGAAGGAAGGAAGGAAGGAAGCAAGGAAGGAAGGAAGGAAGGGGGAGGAAGGGAAAGAAAGAAAGGAAAGAAGGAGGGAAGGGGGAGGGAGGGAGTGGAGAGGGAAAGAAAGAAAGAAAGAAAGAAAGAAAGCTCAGTGCATATTATTCTTCATATAAATACATTCTCACTAAAAGCATAACATAATTTTGTAGCTGGATGCTTTTTCGAACAACTGCAATCATACTTGTCTGTTGCAGTGTAGCGCTTTGAATCCAGAGGGTGGGAGGCAGTATGAAATAAAAATGCTTACACAAACAGACAAAATCAAGCATGCCAGGTTTTTTGTACAGAATTATGAGACTAGAAAATAACTAGAAACATTACGATGGTTTCCAGATTAGATTCATGGGAAAGTTTGTGAGAAGAAGACTGATATATAGTGCTCTTAACCACTAGGATACCAAATGATGAAACATGTGTCATAATGTCACAATGCAAACCCCACCCTTTCATACCTGTGTTAGATCACATGCAAGTATGTGACATGTTTCATCACTTGCCACTCCCATTATGAATACCCATGGAGGAGTCAATAATTCCTATCAATGGAAAAAATAGCTCTTTCCCAAATTAAAGATTTTTTAATAGCATAACTTTGCATAACTTTTTCTTCAACTATTAGTCAATTTCATAAAGCTCTATAATAATGAAAATGAGGGAAGAAAGCTTCTTTTTTCTTTGGGCCTTTCATTTATATAGTTGGAATCATTGTTTTAAAAAAGATTGTATGTCTTATCACATAATATGAGATTTCAGGTCAAGCTATTTCTTTTGTTACAGATACAATGTGCATTACTTCAACCTGTCAAACTTTTTCAAGCTACCTATCAATTGGCCAACACTTTAGATCATGTCAATGTCTGCCAATAACTAAAGATGGCTGTTAACTTTATAAGTTATACTTATCTTGTTATGTTTTTAATTATCATAAATTTGTAGCAAAACTAGCTGTGTAGTTTTTTACTTACTTATTTACAAAATGAAAGCACATGGATACCTTTACCATAGCAGCCAATTCCACAAAATAATAAAATTGGTTTATTTTGCAAGTTACACATCTATGAGCCACTTTTAAAGCTGCTTTCTTCATATGAGAAAAAGATTTTAAATGAATCTAGTTGTCAATTGAATGTAATCCTAGTCCTTATATAGGTAACTATATCTTTATAGTTGGATAGATGGATAGATAGATACAGATACAGATAGGAGTAAAACATTGTTATTGTCAATCTAATATTTATATAGATATAGTTATTAGATATATAGATATTAGATTGACAATAACAATGTTTTACTCCTTTTTATGTTTCTCATTTTTTTTTGTTTTAATACATTTTTTACTTTTTAAAAATGCTTTGAACCTTGTATATTTTATATTTTTAAGTAATAGAATTACTAATTGGTTGTATCTCACCTTTCTAATGCTAGTCTGTAACCATAATAAATATTTGATTAATTGAGATTAATGTTTCCAAATATCAAAGAGAACCACTACAGTACATATGTGATTCCAGTAATCAAATATACATTTTAGGAAATATAAAATTTCACAATCTGATTCTATTAATTTTTCAATTTTTGTTAATTGCCTTGTTTCTTGCCCAAGAATTTTCTTTTTTTAAAGTAATTATTTTAATTGAACAATTTTATATCAAATAATAGGGGGTTGCTGTGTTTTTAAATTAAAAATTATTTTTTTAAAAAAGCAGTCATCTGTAAAAATATTACATTTTCCTATATGTCCATTGTGTTTGGCCTCTTTTTAGTCTGAAACATACTGGAAGAAAGATAATTAAAACAAAACAAACTTTTTTGTGTTGTTTTTACTGCATGCTTATTTCCAAACTCTTTCTTTTACATAGCTTTATCAATGCAAATAATTTCAGATAAAATAATATTTCATTGCAAATGCAAACTATTATAAGGTGATGGAAATTTTACAGGAGAATTATTATGACCAAATAGAAAGGAAAATTAGGGGGGAAATCTGGTCATCTCATGGTTATCATTTTCTATCTCTCTCTTTATTGATTTAATTTAATGTAGCTTAAATAATATTCAAAATATAATTACTAATCACTTCTCAGCTAAAACAGTATCTACAAAACATAAACTGACTTCACTTCATAATGCTTTGTTTCATGTAATTTTTATGTTGGTATCCTGATAAACTTAAAGTAGTTTTAAAGATGTATAACATGCAGGTTTTTATGTATATTTGATTTCCTCAGTATTAATGCAGGGGCTGAATCATAGTCTGCAGGGTCCTTTAATCTCTGTTTCTCCTCTTGTCAACAAAAATCCCCTTTTGTTGGTGCCAAAATAGATCTGCCACCTTTTAACCAGGGGTGAAATTCAGCAGGCTCTGACAGGTTCTGTAGAACCGGTAGCGGAAATTTTTAGTAGTTTGGAGAACCGGCGAATACCACCTCTGGCTGGCCCCAGAGTGGGGTGGGAATGGAGATTTTGCAATATCCTTCCACCAGGAGTGGGGAGGGAATAGGGATTTTGCAGTATCCTTTCCCTGCCATGCCCACCAAGCCATGCCCATAGAACCAGTAGTAAAAAAAATTGAATTTCACCACTGCTTTTAACTGTTGTGAAGGAAAACTTCTAGCAAAAAGTATTTCGTTAAAGAATAATTCAGACTTTCCCTCCTAATATGCTCCACACAAATTCAGTTTTAAGTATTGAAGCTTACTTTAAGTCAATGCTTCCCAAATCTAGATAAATTACCCAACTCTGGATAACAACATACAAAGTCATTATCAAATCACAAGAGGGATATTTAAATAAAGATTTTTCTGAGAAGTAGTTTGGCATCATCAAGGAAAAAATATGAGAAATAGTGTTTTAATAGAATAAATACCAACAGAGGTTTTTACAATATATATTTAGCATAATACAAAGTTTAACATATAATTCTCAACACAGAGATAGTGAAGTTGTTGTTTTGTAAAAGATGCAGTTTTATTGCCTTTCCCAATCTGGTAATGCTAAGATGTGTTTGGGGCTGCAATTCACACTATTGCAGCAAAACAGATTCATCTTGAGAAACAAGTAATGGAAGACTGCTTATCCTTATTCCTGTAATATTATTATTCCTGTAATAAATTTGTACCCATTTGTGGAGGACTATAAATCTCTCTATGCCGCTAGGGTGTTGGGAGTTGAATTCAACAAATGCAGCAGGTAAGGAAGCCAGCACTACTTTAAAAATCATTTTTTTTACAAAAAGAAATTAATATAAGAAATATCACATTTTTGATTTTTCTGATTCATTTATCTACTTTTATAAAATGCAATAAAGCTGCTAAAATCTTTTTATCTTCTTTCCACACAGATCATCACAGCAAGTATTCGGAATGCCAGCATGATTCTGCAGATAGATAATGCCAGACTAGCTGTGGATGATTTCAGAATGAAGTAAGTTCTTCAGCCCAAAAGCAGCCTATTCAAAATGTGCAAATGCTGATAAAAGCAAGCAAAACCAGGATGTGACCTCAGCACATTCAAACAATCCATCTATTAACAAGTCTCTGTCACAAGTTTACAATATTTTGATCTATCAAGTTGGCACTTTTCAAAGGACTTTTTTGTCGTCTTCTTTTTTTTTCAAGATATGAAAATGAGCTGTTCCTCCACCAGAATGTGCAAGCAGACATCAATGGCCTTAAAAAAGTACTGGATGAATTGAGTATGTTTAAGGGTGACTTGGAAATACAGATTGAAAGCCTCATCAAAGAGCTGGCTTTTCTCAAAAAGAACCATGAAGAGGTAAGGCAACCAGTTTTCTAAAACAGTTTACATCATACAACCACATTAGCCTTCAGGAACTTGATGCCCTCTAAGAAATTCTGGGAAATGTAATCAAAGTTTATTTGGCAATTTGTGATTTGTAGCATTCACTATGGTTAAATTTAGGTGTCGTTTGGCTCTCAGTAGTAGTAATTAGAAAAGGGGCTTCACTGAACTCTAGTTTTAATTCTGTATGACTTTTTTAAAAAAATAAGTAATCAAATAGACTAAACAGCTGTCAGTCTAGGCTGCTAGACTGCATTCTCTACTGCAACACCTGCATGGAAATATTAATATATAAAGACGTGCAAAGTGAGACAATTGGTTTACGTGCAAAATTTTTAAATAGCAAGCCAAATTAATTGTACAGTTAAAAACCTTTCTCTTTTTTTTTTTACCCTTCTCACTGCCTTCTTAGGAAATGAAGAATTGGCAAGGGACAGTTGCTGGAGACATAAATGTTGAAATAAATGCAGCACCAGGAGTGGACCTGACTGCAATTCTGAACAAGATGAGAACAGAGTATGAAGTTTTGGCAGAGCAGAATCGCAAAGATGCTGAAACTTGGTTCATTGAAAAGGTGAGAACAAAGAAGAAACATCTCTAGACATCTACCCAAGTATTATGTCCAATACTAGATCTCCATTTTAAAAGTATGTTACTGGGCTTTTTAAGGTTAAAAAATTTCCAAGATCAACTTCCCAAGAGTGAAGGGACTTAAGGGATAACATCCTTTGGATGTCAAGTCAGTTAGTGCTCTGATTTCACTATAAGGAATGAAGTCTTTTCATGCTTTTTAGAAGCTATTATTCTTACTATACAAGAATAAACCATCAGTGTTTTTAGTGCTGCAATGAACTATAGTTAGGTTGCTATAATAAATGGCACAGCAGGGAACAATCTACAAAGAAAGAATCTTGGACAGCTCCCAAATATTCTAACAGCACAAACAAATAGTGGCAAACAACTGTTATCTTAAAAGCCTTGAGACCAAATGGACTGCCTATCCCATATGAATTGGCTGCAGTAAATTGTACCTCATTCATCAGATTAAGAGAACGTGTTGGGTTGTAGCTAGTTGTAGCCAGCTAACTCCGGGGCAATATAATTTAGCCTGCATAGATGGGTTTAAAATATATATTTTAAAATCTTTTCATTCTTCATAGCTTTTTCTTGATATGTTCATGTTTTGGATGCCAATATTTTAACTATTTTATTTCCTTATGTGCTTTTATGGCCAATGAGACTGCATGAATGTGTCTATATAGCTATCAAACATCTTGCCCACCCAGTTCTTAGTCTTGTATGTATGGTATTGTTGAATTAAGGCAGCCACTTAGCCTAAAAAGCAAAATAAAAACATATCAAACAAATCCAGCTCACAGGAAGTAATTGTTCTATCTTATTCTTTGTTGATTCCACAAGGGATAATATGTCTACTTCCAGGTATTACAGTTCAAGATATTCAATTAGAAAATTAGCAGTTATCAGTAGCAATAGCAGTTAGACTTATATACCGCTTCATAGGGCTTTCAGCCCTCTCTAAGCGGTTTACAGAGTCAGCATATCGCCCCCACAGTCTGGGTCCTCATTTCACCCACTTCGGAAGGATGGCTGAGTCAACCTTGAGTCAGTAAGATTAGAACCGCTGAACTGCAGATAACAGTCAGCTGAAGTGGCCTGCAGTACTGCACCCTAACCACTGCACCACCTCGGCTCTTCAAAATTGATTTTTCAGATCCCTGAAGTGCTGTCAGAGAGAGTGGAGTTTGTTTTCCTAGAAGGTAGAATCAGTATAGCGGGCTAAAACTTCAAGAAAGTTTTCAGGATATAGATTAGGAGGAACATTATGACTACATAGGCCACTAGCCACTGAAACAAGCTGCTATATGATGCCAGTTCATCTTCACTGCAACCTTCAAATTGAGGCTGGATGATGATCTGTCACATCACCCTAGTTTATCCTGTGCTAAAGAAGAGATTGGGTTAGATGGCCTCCAAGATACCTTCTAATTCAATAATTCAATGGAAAGCACTAAGAATTCCCAACTGACTCAAGCACACTAAGATGGCATTACTACCAGCAGCAAGCATTTAAGAAATTTTGAACATCTATGCTCTTTTAATATATTCATATGTGGAGCTTTAAAGCGGTATTGCCCAGGGACTATCAACTTCACCCTACACATATATAACACAGTGGGGTTTCCATTGCAATACGATGTTCCCTCAAATAGTTCGTTTTGACACCCCTATGGATGCTGCGTCTGATGGCAGCTGGCAGATTTTATGAAAAAAACACAAAGACTCGGTGCTTGTTTTAGTCATTTCAATTGTAATCTTGTGTTTGAATCATTGTAGAGTAAGGAATTAAATATGACAATTAACGTGAGTGCCAAAGAAACCACCACTAACAAAAAAGAAATTGCAGACCTGAGACATACCCTCCAGAGTTTGGAGATTGACCTGAAAACCCAGCTTTCTTTGGTAAGGACATTCTTTATCACCAAATAAACCATTCTAATTATAAAGATTGATTCTTTCTTAATTTAATGTGAATTTAAAATTATGGGTGTTGAATTGCAATACTTGGGGAGGCAGAAAATTGAAGGAAGTTATAATATCCTATAGTTTTAAAAGTTTGGGGGGGGGCAGCTTTAAGATGTGTGAACTTCAATTCTCAGAATTTTCCAGCCAGCATGCTCTCCGGGAAATTCTGGGAGTTGAAATCTACAGATCTTAAAACTATCAATGCAATTTGATATTGGTTATTCTGTGATAACAGCCCCTAAGTTTCTTCCTGGTTTATTTTCAAATTAAGAGTAAAAAGATCAAACAAATGGATATTTCCAGAAACACTCCCTATGTATTAGGCATGAAATTGATTCCAAAATTCAGATCTTTTTGGAAAAGCAGAAGAAACATATGTCAATATTTAATAGTAGCTCGGCGATGAACAGTTATCTGGAGAAGTTCTTCCTTATTGGATAACTTCAAACAGAAGCTGGAGAGCCCATTGGCTGGAGATGCTCTAGCCTTGGGTTACACACAACAAGCAGCAGGTTGGTTTACACAGCCCCATTCAGCTTCCACTGAATAGCAAAAACTTCATACTGGCACATTATTACCTCAACTCTAGATATGCTGAGACTGTAATGCCCAAGATCCGCAGGCAATTGCTTCTCAGATGTGTGTTGATTAGAACTTCTGGAGAACCCCAGCTTCCTTTCTTTCTGTCACATTAGGAAAGGCAAGCTGGACCACCAGGTTGCTTTTTTAAGTAAAACTTTATATATATATACTTAATGTGATTCTTCTTGTGCAATTAGAATGCTCCCAATCCTTCAAGAACAAAATGACAATATAGTAAAAGCAATTCAGATTATGAATTCAACAAGATTGAGATGGAGCCTAACTCATGCAAATAACATGCTGGCATGCATATGGTTTTAGAAACAAACGCCTTATAAAACAGAATAGGGTACACAAAGGATTGTACCACTTTATTTTGTTGGTGAATCATGTTCAGGCTTGAAATTCTTACAAAGAGTTCAAATAAACATTACATTATTCCTGAAGTTTAAGAAGTGAAGGGCATTGATTCAGGATCTGACAGCCTATTGCCAAAAAATCATTTTTCTCAAAGTGCTTAGATGTGAACAGCCTGACATTTTTGCCGCTATAGATTCGTACAAAGGTACTCCCCACCTAGACACATAACTGTTGAAGGACTACAGAAATAAGCCCTGCATCTCTGTTCCTTTTCAGAGGCAATCCCTTGAAAGCACCCTTGCAGAGACAGAAGGCCAATATTGTGGTCAACTCTTGCAAATACAAGGGATGATTAGCAATGTGGAGAACCAAGTACAACAAATCAGAGAAGACATGGAGTGTCAGAATGCAGATTACAGGCACCTCCTGGACATCAAGATCCGTCTTGAGAATGAGATTGAAACTTATCGATGCCTAATTGATGGAGAAGCATCAGGAAAAGGAATGAAGGAACTATCTGGCAAAAAAAGGTATAATGTCACAATTCAATTTTGTCATAAATTAGTGGTAATCTTGGAAGCTTAAGCCAAACAGGTTTAGAATTCCTAGATTGGAAATATCCACAGAGTAACTGTGGTTTGTGAATGCAAACTAACATAAATGAGCAAACTAAATGAGTGTAACAACTCTGACTATAGATTGAGTGTGAAATACTGGGCCATATTTTTCCGCTTTGCACAAGCACATATTTTCATGCATGAAAACCATTCAAGATTGTCAGAAGTTCAGATTTACTATTCCAGTTGAACAACGGGATTAAATTTATGGCATTCTATGGAAAATGTATGTTTTAAGAATTTTATAATTAATATTAATATTGTGAAAATCCCATAAAAAATCTATTGGCTATGCATAGAGTTTCTTCTAATAATAATATTGGCGAAACAATTCCCCTAAAGGTAACATCATCAAACTATTGCTTATTACAGTGAATCTGTACCAAGAAGTAGCAAAGATCTGGGATCACAAAATCTGGGATCTGAAAAAGGTTCAGGATTAAGAGCTTCAGGCTCTGAAGTCAAAAGCACAAAGACTGGCACAGAGACCAGTACTAGAAAAACTGAAGCCAGAAACATTGAATTCACTACCAAAGATAAAGGTAAATATTCTTGGAATTCAATAGAATTATTGTGGTTGTTTCTGATTCAATGCAGTATTTTGTTCTCTACTTCTATTACTTTAGCACATAAGTGAATTTTTCTAGAATTCTAAACTGAATGACTCCTTATAACCTTTCCCAAAGTGCCCTATCATTTTCTTAAAATATAGTAAATGATATCTATTTCCAATATCCAATCTCTTATTTACAGACAAGTACATAAAAACCTTGTCATTTCAGTCCTGGTGTCAGCAAAAACCTATTAAGGGTTACCAGAGATAACAACATATTGTTTTCCCCCCACAATTTGTATGTTTTTACTGTTGCAATTAGAATTATTAATAAAATTGCTATTTAAAAATTGACATACACTATATAGACAGGCTAGTACCTACACATCCTACTTTTTTAAGCAAGACCTGAGTGGTGCTGGAGGGAGGGTCATTCCTCTCTCAGAAATGTGCCCATCTGTGTTTTGGGTCTGGCATTAGCCATGACTCCAGGAGAGAAGAAGGGTGGCAGCAGTTGTCACTGTTGAGGTGTTGTGGGTTTTCAAAGGCTCTATTCTGCAGGTAAGCAGATGAAGCTCTATGGAACAGTTGGGATTGGAGCTTATGTACTGTCTCCAAATTGCTATTATCATTTGTTCCTGTATTCTGTTGCAGGAATGGCAATTAGCTCTCAAAGCTATAGAATCTTGAGGATTTCAATGTGCCACCTGGTGGCATTAAGTCTGGGATGGCTCAGCAGTTTGTGGTCTCCATTACAATCATTATGAGCTCCATACATAGGAGGCACTGTGTATTAGACTTGGGTTTTGTCTGAGGACAGTCACAATATGATCTCATTTTGAGATTTTCTATCCATTGTCTGGTCAGGTTCTGATTGTTTATCAGCTTGTTTCAGTGTGGGATTCAAAAATTGTTACTACTGGTTATGTGGACATGGCTTTGTAGGCATGGCAGGGGAAGGTTACTGCAAAATCCCCATTCCTTCCCCACCCCACCAACCTGCTTTCCAGCTCTGTTCTCCTGTTCAGGGCAATAAGAGAAGATCAGCTGGGAGGCAGCAGGGGCGGGGCCAGACTATTTGCCGGTTCTCCAAACTACTCAAAATTTCCACTACTGGTTCTCCAAAACTTGTCAGAACTGGCTGATTACCACCTCTGGCTTGTTTGTGTGATAGGAAGAGAAGGCTAAATAGATCAGCCAGTTCCAGGGTAGCCTGGTGTTTTCCCTGAAGATCTAGTGGAGCAGTCTGACTGTTCTCCTAGGCCTAGAATTAAGACTGTTCTTTTTTTGCCCCTCTTTCCTGTTTTGACTTACTTATTTGATAGGTTTGTATAGTTGCCAAGCTCACACACAGAGGCTTTGAGCAGTGAACAACATTAAAATTAATTTAAAAATTTAAAACCTCAGGGGCAAGATAGTCAAAAAGCACGTGCTCTTTTCTCTATAATGAGAGAGGCCAAAGGAAATGACCTGATAAAGGTCAGACAGAGTGACAGACAAAGGGAGAGTTCATACAAAATCCTTAGGTATCCACCGTCCCTCTCTCTCTACTCATGTCATGCTGAAGACTTAGTGTTAATACATTCTTTTTTCTAATACTTAACTTCATGTGCAAATATCATACTCTTCCAAAGGAATAATATAGCATTTGCAAGGCAAATACTTCTCTTCCTTCTTTCTATCCTTCCACTTATCATGTATATTTAGCATGTGACAAATAATTATCATTGTTTAGGGAATGCATAGTTGGACATGAATAATGTTTAATTGACCCAAATTAAAAATTTGCCTTTCAAGTATGACTCTAAAACATTTGTTATTATGAGACTTCAAAGACATAGCAAAATTATTATCTGTAGTAACATGTGAAATATGCAAGTTTTCAAACTTTTAAAGACATTTCTTCAATTTCTTTAAATGTAGCTATCTCCCCAAGAAGGTAAGAAATGTAAATTGTGTGTCTCATTTTCAAAATGAAAAATAAAATCTCTGGAAAATGTTGCTATAAAATTATGTAATGTACAGAAATTGTAGAGAAACCTCTTTTTTCCTCCAGCATCATTTAGCACAATTGAAAACATATATTAAAATCCATGTTTTCTAGTTTCTTACATTAAATAAAAGGGTTTGTTATTTAATTGCTTGAAACAAGAAGGAAAAAATTGATCATGTATAGCTACTGTCCCTAGACAGCCTGCACCAGCCAGGCATAAAACCTAAAAATTAACTCAATTTAAAGAAAGAAATAATTGAAATCAATTGGGTTTAAGGCAAAACTTGTTATACATGACAAGCACACTTATATGTTCTAATACAGTTATTTTTAGTAGCCTAAAAATTAATGAAATTTCTTGAACAAATAATGTTACCATTTGCATTTTTGATATACTTGCTTTTCTTTCCTTCTTTCTTTCTTTCTTTCTTTCTTTCTTTCTTTCTTTCTTTCTTTCATCTTTAGAGATAAAGAAAACCAGAGTAATTAAAACAATCATTGAAGAATTAGATGAACATGGGAGAGTGACTTCCTCCAAAATCCAGTCTGTTGAAGAAACTCAGGGATAAAAAAAATATTTTTTTTCAAAAGCACTTCTTGGCTTCAGGTGATGCTGCAAGCAGAAGAAGAAACATACATTTATATTAGCAAGATAATATCCCAATAGAACGGTTTCCTTTCTTTATTATGTAATCACTTTATAGCTATCTTGATCACGAGGTGTATTTGACTTTGATTCTGATAATCCTGATAATTAACATACAGGCTTTAGAATTATGGAAGAGGCAACATCAAATTTCCTTAATGTCTCTTGGTTAATAGTGCAACTTCTACATGTAAAATCACTTGATTATTAATATATAAAGGTATTTACAATTTAATTTTGTAGTTTGCAACTATTTATCCACCACACATACATTTCCAATGATAGCTCTTATTTCCAAAGGTTCATATTATTTTCTAATAATCGAAACTAATTTCATTCTGAGTGAAATTCAGTTTGGTGTAGTGGTTAAGGTTTCAGTCTAGAAATCAAGAAACTTTGAGTTTGAGTTCTGCCTTAAAATGGACCTTGGACCAATCACTTTCTTTCAGCCCTAGGAAGGAGGCAGTGACAAACCTCTTCCAAAAGCTTGCCAAGCAAAGTACAGGGAAGTGTCCAGGCACTGTCTGAGTCTCAGAAAAATGATTGAATAATGGTTGAATAATGAATATTCATTATTATTATTATTATTATTATTATTATTATTATTAAATAATGGTTGAAGCTGAAGTGTCAATGACTACTTCATCTTCAACCACAACAATACACGAGGACACGACAGATACAAACTTAAGGTAAACTGCTCCAAACTCCATTGCAGAAAATACGACTTCAGCAACAGAATGATCAATGCCTGGAATGCACTATCTGGCTCTGTGGTTTCTTTCCCAAACCCCCAAAACTTTAATCTTAGACTGTCTACTGTCGACCTCACCCCATTCCTGTAAGGGGCACAACGTGCCTACCGTCCCTGTCCTAATGTTCCCTTTTATTCATATCCATTTCCTGTATTCAAAATCTTGTTTATACTTATATATGTTATCTAATACATGCTTGAATAAATAAATAAATA